>NC_136996.1:5882500-6055000 GCF_032717465.1 Coenobita brevimanus | reverse complement strand
GACACAGAGAGAAAGACAGAGAGACAGACGGACAGACAGAGAGACAAACAAACGGACCGAAATAGGGAGGACAAAAGAGAAAGAGAGAGAGAGAGAGAGAGAGAGAGAGAGAGAGAGAGTTGTAGGCCTATCGTAGTGAATGGAATGGTATATGAGACAAGAATGAGGCATTATATGCTTAAGGAAGTAGCATAATAGAGGGGGAATGTAAGACGCATAAGAGAGAGAGAGAGAGAGAGAGAGAGAGAGAGAGAGAGTGTGTGTGTGTGTGTGTGTGTGTGTGTGTGTGTGTGTGTGTGTGTGTGTGTGTGTGTGTGTGTGTGTGTGTGTGTGTGTGTGTAAGTGAGTAGTGGCACAGAGAAAGGTAAGCTGCATCTGACCTACTGATACCAACGAGACTTCCTTCTTTATGCATCCGACTCTGGACACAGGCTAGCAAAACCCGTTCTCAAGGCTTAAATATTCCACCTACGACACACCAACAGAAGTCTCACCCTCAGCAGCCCTTACACGTCAGCAAGTTCTTTGACACCAATACCCACCGCCTGTACTATGATGTTATATCCTCTTTACTCTAACTCGGCCTAAAATCGCCACCCTCTGTCTTCACTACTGAGGTGTGGGAATTGATTAACGCTACATTACAGTGCTACTCACAAAGAAATGCTGTGGAGAGGATATGCAGGCATCTTATCGTGTTATTCTGGCTTTTAAATATGAGAAATGGGCTCAAAAGGGAAATAATCTGGGCCAAGTTAAGGTAAAAGGACTATAGTGAGGGCGTTTTTAAGACGTGTCGGTGGGGCCCAATGAATAACGAGTGACCATGTAAATATCGACTTCCCCACAACAGGATCGAACCCACGACTACACAGACTCCAGCCCACCACTCTATCCACTCCACCACCACCTCCATCCAAGTCAGCTTCTCACACGGCGGGATACAACTATAATTACCTGTTCTATGTCATTTTTAAAAGGTAATTAACCCATTCAGTACGATGACGCCTTAGTTTATTCTTCCTAGTTCAAGTCGATTTTATTCAGCTCTAGAAAGGCTACGGCCCGTATGCTGGTAGGTTAAGAAGGCTCCCTAGCACCTCTTCTTCAGCGATTTATTTTTGTATCCGGCTGGTTAATATCATTCTGTGCTTTATATGCAGATTATGGCGATATAAGAATGATTTAAGTAACAAAAGACGACAGTAAGGTATTGTAAGCAAAATGAATCGCTTAGGAAGAGGTGTTAGAGAGCTTCTTTAGTTGACGGGAATTTGGGCCTATATCTAATCCCTCCAGTTCGAAATCCTTCTTTAGCCGAATAAACTCTGGAGATTGATTGACTGATTCACTGACTGATTGGTTGGCTGGTTGGTTGGTTGGTTGAATGAGTGAGTGAGTGAGTGAGTGAGAGTGAGTGTGTGTGAGTGAGTGAGTGAGTGAGTGAGTGAGTACATTATAAAGAACAGGGCAGCGCTACAACAGAGGAAAGTGGCGCTGTACAACGAGGGTAAAAGCTGAAAGAGCAAAAACAAAGTAATGTATCGATTTATTGGAGAGAGAGAGAGAGAGAGAGAGAGAGAGAGAGAGAGAGAGAGAGAGAGAGGGGGGAACTGGTTGAAAATTACTCCTTTCTCTATTACCATCAGTGTGCAGCTACGTGAAATAAGCTGCAAAGGGAAGAAAATATGAGCCAAGTTAAGGTAAATGAAGTATAGATTATTTTATTCAGGTAAGTGATGCATATATATGAGTATTAAGACTGCTTCTGGGAGGCTACCTTTAACCCTCTAATGGTGGGAACAACTCTGGTATCGTATTTCAGTTAACCCCAGATGATTATACTCACATCAGCGTAAGTTAAAGGAGCTTAAGAGTTAAAATTGTACTATACTTAAAGAAACGGACAAACGGAAAGACAGCCAAGCAGATACGCGGACTGACTGACTCCGTGTGTGTGTGTGTGTGTGTGTGTGTGTGTGTGTGTGTGTGTGTGTGTGTGTGAGAGAGAGAGAGAGAGAGAGAGAGAGAGAGAGAGAATTTCCAACTTGGGGTTAGCAAAATTTAAGGTAAAGTCCTTATGAGTCCCCCAAACAAACACTATAAACAAAGACGATAAATCAGCTGTAAATATCACAATAAAAACGAAACCAGCGAAATGAGGGAGTGATGAAGTCCATAAAGATAAGGGCGGAAAATATAACAAAGAAAAAATCAACATCAAGACCCCCGACATCATCATCATCATCAACAACCTCGTCATTATTCTCACCTTTTTTACCATGACAAGAATGAAAGTGGGGACGCAAAAATTAATGAGACAAGAATGGAAGTGGAAGAGCAAAAATAAAGGAGCGAGGGGATCTTACTAAAAAAAAAATAAAAAAAAAAAAAATAAGCGACTCTTGACGGAAACAAAACAAAACACTAAAGGAAAGGGAACTGAAGAAGAGGAGGAACTGACAGGGGAGGGACTTAATGCGAAAAAACAAGGTAAATTAAAATGAAGAATGAAGGAAACAAGACATTAAAGGGAAAGGAACTAAAAGCAGATAATGAGAGGGAAGGAAGGCGAGAGACGTGAATGGAGGGAAGAAGGAAAACTTGGATGAAGGATGGAGGTGATAATGCCAGTGTGCAGCAGGATTAGGAGGAGGAGGAGGTGCAGAGAGAAGAAGAAGAAGAGGAGGAGGAGGAGGAGGTGGAGGAGGAGGAGGAGGTGGAGGAGAAAGTGAGAGGAGGAGGAGGAGGAGGAGGAGGAGGAAGAAGAAGAAGAAGAAGAGGAGGAGGAGAATCAGAAACATCAGCAGAAGAAGGAGGGGAAGGGGGAGAATAATAAGCACAATGAGAGACGGAATCAGAAGCGGTATATAAAGGACGAGGAGGAGGAGGGGAGGCGGAAAAAGAACATAAAGGGAGGAAGGAATAGGACCAGGTGTGTAAAAACTGTGATACTGCTGCTGCTGATGAGAGAGAGAGAGAGAGAGAGAGAGAGAGAGAGAGAGAGAGAGAGAGGGAGGGAGGGGGGAAAACAAAAACTAAACTGACAGATATATCTATCTCTATCTATATACCTAGGCTGCTTCCCCCAAGGAAAGGGAGGTAGCCGAGACAGGACGACACACTCTCCATTTACTCATCCATTTAAACACATTCATTCACATCTTAGCCCCAAAGGGGAGAACGGACAGATCCTCACCGCACCACACCGCACAAGGGTCAACTGCGCAATGCAATCAGTGACATCCGCAGCAGGGCCCGACAGAAGAGCTGGTTTACCCCTGCCACATCATAACATACCCATCCCCTTACCCGCACCTGACCTGACTAGCTGATCAGACCAAATGCGGGAGAATATCCCCTCAGGGCTGCGTCATCACTTATTTATTCACAGTTTCTCTCCATTTATTTCTGTCACGCACAGCCACTCTTCCTTGCTCGACAGACATCCCTCTCGCATCCAGCGCTCTCTCCACACTATCCATCCATCCTATTCGTGGTCTTCCTCTCAGCCTTACACCTCTCACATCAGATCTAGTTATCTTTTTCACCAATCGCTCATTATCCATTCTCTCCATATGCCCAAACCATCGCAACACCCTCTGCTCAACTCTACCAGCCATCTCCTGAACAACTCCAGTTCTCCTTCGCACTTCATCATTTCGCACCCGATCCATACGCGTCACTCCACACATACTCCTCAGACACCTCATCTCCATTACATTCAAACTTTTCCTCTCTGCTACACCCATATTCCATGTTTCAGCCCCATATAATGCAGTCGGTACCACAACACCCTCATACAGCCTTCTCTTTTACATCCATTCTAAGCGAACGACATTTAAACACTTTTTTCATTCCTCCCAGCACCTTTCCTACTTCATTTATTCTAGACTTCACTTCTGCATCTATTCTTCCATCCACAGCAACATGTGACCCTAGATATTTAAAACAATCTACCTCCTCAAGCAACTCACCATTCAAAACTATATTCATCCCCCTACCACCTATCAACCTCGTACACTTCATCACTTTACTCTTATTCTCATTTACTTTCAAATTCCTCCTTTCACACACCCTTCCAAACTCCTCTACCAACTGTCTCAATCTCTCCTCTGAATCAGTCACCAGTGCAGTATCATCTGCAAACAGCAGCTGCTTCAGATTCCAATCTCCACCATCAACATTTACCAGACTCAGACCACCTAAAACTCTTGCATTCACCTCCCTTACAACACCATCCATGTAAATATTAAACAACCAAGGTGACATCACACATCCCTGTCGCAGCCCCACTCTCACGGGAAACCAATCACTCACAGCATTTCCCACTCTTACACATGCTCTACTATTTACATAAAAACTTTTCACCCCTTTTAGTAACCTACCATCAAGTCCATACAATCTTAAAACAGTCCACAAAGCCTCCCTATCAATTCTATCATACGCTTTCTCTAAATCCATAAATGCCCAAAACACATCCTTGCCTTTCGCTAAATACTTTTCACACACTTGTCTCACAGCAAACACCTGATCAACGCATCCCCTCCCTCTCCTAAAGCCACACTGCTCATCACTAATCACTCCCTCTGTACCCTCTCTAACTCTCATAATTAACACTCTACCATACACCTTACCTACAACACTCAACAGACTTATACCCCTAAAGCTAGTACATTCATACTTATCACCCTTGCCTTTATACAACGGGACCACACAAGCACTTGCCCAGTCAATTGGCACCATACCTTTCTCAAAGCACACATTCAACAATCTTACTAACCAGTCAACAATAGTCACTCCACCACCCTTCAGGCATTCCACAGCACACCCATCCATACCTGCAGCTTTCCTGTTTTCATCTCCTTTACTGCCTTCTCCACTTCCTCCTTCGTGATCAAAGAATCATTCAACTCTCCCAACACATTTATTCCTTGCACCCTTCCATCCGCCACAATCTCAGCCACCCTTTCCTCCTCAACATTTAATAATCTTTCAAAATACTCTGCCCATCTCTTCCTTACTGCATCCATCTCAATTAACATCCTTCCATCCTCTGCTTTTACTCGTTCTTCCTTCCCAGACTCTCCCTTTCGCACCCTTTTCACCTCCTTCCAAAACATTTTCTTATTCTGTTGAAAATTCTCTGTCAGCCGCCTACCCCACCTCTCATCTGCTGTCACTTTAGCATCACGCACAGCCCTTCTCGCTCTATTCCTCTTTTCCTTATATCTTTCATATGACATCTCATCCTTCCTCTGCAGCCACACTTCATATGCACGTCTCTTCTCGGCCACAGCCATACTTACTTCCTCGCACCACCATTCACTTCCTTTTCTTACACCACCACCCACACGTCTCACACCACACACCTCTTCTGCATGCCCCACCACAGCACTCTTAAACAACTGCCATTCCTCCTCCACGCTGCCATTTTCCCGATCTTTCACTGCGCTCCACTCATCTTTCAATTTCTCCTGATACTCTATCTTTTTCTCTCTTTTATCCAACTGACTCACTTTCAAAACCTCCCTGCCACACCTAACCCTTCCAGCTCTCACCCATCTCTTACCTACTCTTAACTTTCCCTCCACCAGGTAGTGGTCAGACATACCTCCACCCTCCCCTCTTAGAACTCTCACATCCAACAATCTTCCTATTACATTCCTAGACACAACCACATAGTCCATCAAAGCTCTATCAACAACCCTTCCAACCTCCTGTCTCACCCATGTATACTTATAAATATCTTTCTTCTCAAACAGCGTATTCCCAATCACCATCTCTCGCTCAACACACATCGCTATCATTCGTTCCCCATTTTCATTTCTTCCAGGCACACCATGCATACCAACTACGCCTTCAACTGCTACATTTCCCACTCTAGCATTCAGATCTCCCATCATTACCACATTCACATTCGCTCCAAAACTCTGCAGACACTCATCAACATCATTCCAGAAAGACTCCCTCTCTTGTTCATCCCTTTCACTACCAGGCCCATATGCACTCACAAACACCCACAACTCACGTTCAAATTTCTGCTTTCACCCACATCAGTCTCGATGACACCTCCTTCCATTCAATCACACACTGCTGTACTTCCGGACTCACTAACAAGGCCACACCTTCTCTTGCCCTTCCTCTATCAACACCTGACAATCTTCCATTCACACTTCCAAACATAGATTCCCCCTTCCCTTTCATCTTCGTTTCACTCAAAGCTAACACATCCAACTTTCTTCTCACAAACATTCTCCCAATCTCCTCCCTTTTAGCCTCAATCGTACTACATCCACGCACATTCATAGACCCAATCTTCAGGGTACGGGGATAACTCCATCCCCCATCCCTTTCTCTGGCCTGTCTCTTTTTAGGAACTAAAAAACGGAGGAGGGGGTCCCTAGTCCCCTCACCCCGCCCCTTTTAGTCGCCTTTTACGACACGCAGGGAATACGGTGGCAGTATTCTTCCTAACACAACCTAGCCGCAGAGTAGTAGTACCACCCCATAATGCGGCCAGGTTGTGTCCCCCCCGCCACAGGGGGGGACAGATATATGAAGGGTAAAAACAGAGAAGCAGAAATTCTAAAGCCAAAATGCAGGAAGGGTAACAAAGAGAACAATATGCAAACGAGGACTCAGGTGACACGCAGGTGCCAGGTGGAGAATACATATATATACTGGACCATTGTGCTGTTCACTGTTGATGGGCAGGCGGCTGAAACGTGGACAAATTGCCTCCCAAACAATCGTCACTGTTCACCCCTTTTTAAATATACAATGGACGAATGTGTTTGAAAATGCAGCTATTTTCTCTTAACTCCACGAATTTGGTGAAGATATGTACTGTTTTTTTTTTCTTCATACCTCCAGACAATTTTGCTCAGTTTGGTGGGGGTGACCTTGTAATGAAAGGTAGATGAATGTTATGTCTTGCTTATCGGGTTCGAAAAAAGCTGATTAAAATCGTCTGAAGGAGCCAGGATGAAACGAAAAATCCAGTTCGAAAAAAGCTGAATAAAATCGTCAGCAGGAGCCAGGACAAAAGAAAAATAAGTCCCCAGGATGAAGCGGTTACGTACACTCACTGTATTTGAATAAGAGACATAGGACTGTGGCTGTATGGTGTGATGGTAGTCCCCAAGCGTGCCAAGGGCCAGCAACTCACCCACAGGTAAACAATAGCCTCAACACCTTCACACCCTTCCATAACTAATAATAATAATAATAATGAAAATAATAATAATGACAATTATGACAATAACAATAATAATAATAATAATAATAATAATAATCTATCTATCTATCTATAGCCCGACGCCATAATCCCGCAAAGGGTGGCCGCAGACAAAACGCCTCCAAGTCGCTCTGTCACCCACCATTTGACTACCCTTCCCCCAACTCACCCCCCCCCTCCCTCATATACCTCTCAACTCCATCCCTCCACCTCATCCTCGGTCTACCCCTCCCTCTCCCTCCCTCCACCTCACCTACATACAACCTCTTAGTCAGTCTTTCTTTCTCCATTCTCTTCACATGTCCAAACCACCTCAGTGTATTTCTCCTAATCTTCTCAACCACATCCACATCCACCCCACAACGTTCCTTCACTTCTTCATTCGTCAACCTGTCCCTCCACGTCACTCCACATGCTCCTCTCAAGTAACTCATTTCCACTGCTCTCACTCTAGACTTGTTCCCCTCTTGCAAGGTCCACGCCTCGCTTCCATACGTCAGGGTAGGGATCACAATACTATCATGCAGTGACTTCTTAACTTCCATACTCACCTCCATATTTCTCGTCACCGCTTTCAGTGTACCAACAACCTTCCTTCCCTGCTGTACCCTTTCACGCACTTCATCCCCCAAAGTTCCATCCTTACTCATCACACTACCCAAGTACTTGAATGCACTCACATTCTCCATATCCTCACCATCCAACCTCACTGCACACTCTGTGACTTCATTCCTCTCAAACACCATACCTTTACTTTTGTTTACATTAACTTTCAGATTCCTCCTCCTACACACTGTCCCAGATTCATTCACCAAACCTTGCAACTCCCATTCATCTTCACTCAACAATACGGTATCATCAGAAAACAGCAATACCGGAAGCTTCCAAATCTCACCCTCATTCATTAGAGCCACCCCCACATCCACTGCCCTACCTTGCACCTCCTTTACAACCCCATCCATGTATATATTAAACAGCCATGGAGACATCACACAACCCTGTTTCAGTCCCACACTGAGATAAAAGAACTCACTCAGCTCACCATCCACTCGCACCGTAGCCCTAGCTCCCTCGTATATGCTCTTCACAGCACTCAACAATTTCCCCTCCACTCCATATATTCTTAATACCTTCCACATACCTTGCCTATCTATTCTGTCATAAGCTTTCTCCAAGTCCATGAAGGCAGCATACACTTTCCTTCCCTTCTCTAGATACTTCTCCACTAAACATCTTAGAACAAATATCTGATCTACACACCCTTTTCCATTCCTAAATCCCCCTTGTTCTTCTCCAACTAGCTCCTCTGTCATATGCCTAACCCTATCAATGAGTATTCAACCATATATTTTACCAGTCACACTAAGAAGGCAAATATCCCTATGGTTACCACATACTTCTCTCTCTCCTTTTCCTTTGTATAAAGAAACAATTATACCTGATTTCCAGTCCTCTGGAACCCTTCCCTCTTCCCAAGCCAATCTACACAACTTCCATATCCACTCCACAACAATCTCACCACCATACCTAAGCATTTCACCACACACCCCATCAATTCCTGGGGCCTTTCCCAACTTAATCTTCTTCATCGCTTCCACTACTTCCGTCCTACTGATCTCTTCCTCCCTCCTCTCATCTCTTCTTCTCTCAGCCATTCCCCAACCACTTATACTCGCACTGCTCTCACTCTCTACATTCAACAAATCCTCAAAGTGCTCCTTCCATCTCCTCAATTTCTCTCTCTTCTCCACCAGCAATCTATTATTCCAATCTTTCACTCCCCTACTATTTCCCCTTTCACACTGCCTTACTTTCTTTACCTCCTTCCAAAACAATTTCTTACTCTCCCTCCATTTCACACTCAGATTCCTCCCAAACTCTTCATCCACTTTCTTCTACTCCCCATCAATCTCTCTCTCTCTCTCTCTCTCTCTCTCTCTCTCTCTCTCTCTCTCTCTCTCTCTCTCTCTCTCTCTCTCAATCTCTCGTGACTCAGCTCAAGCCAAATGGTTTCCTGTAACCCAACAAACCACTTACTACGCTGGGTGGTAACTATACAACCAAATGACGCCTGGTGATTTAGCAAGTGAAGGGGCTCCAATCGGGTGGCGTTTGTAAGGATTTCCACTGAAGTTTTCCCTCTCATATACTGCCGCCCAGGAAAGAGTGAGGCTGGTCACCCTTGCCTTTAAATGCCGTGATTGAGTAGCCTTGCCCCGGGGTCCTACGCACGTATTTATGGATCAAAATGGGACTGAATGATGGATATATGGCTTAATGAAAACGATGTAAAAAAAAAATAATACACCTCAGAATTAGCAAAGTAAGTTTCGTGTGTCTGCATAATAGTTCTGTCAGTCAAGTACGATTTTACATCAGATTTTTTTAGAACTTTTTTAAGAATTTTATTGTCATGGAAAAAAATCATAGGAAAGTGGAGACGCAAGGAAAAGGACAAAATGACAGAAACGGGAGAAGTACACGAAGAGGGAAGGAGAAAGCTTAATTATCCTCCTTCAGGTGGTGAGACTGAATAAAAGAAAAGAAAAGAAAAAGGAAGAGAATGAGTTAACTATAAGGAAGAGGAAGAGAGTAATACACATAAGAGGAAGAGGAAAAGAATAAAATGTCAGGGGAAAAAGCATTAACGAAGCTTTCATGTCTACAGAGAAGAAGCAGAGACAAGAACAAGCGAAGATGAGGGGGTGTAAAAAGATAATGAGAGAGAGAGAGAGAGGGAGAGAGAGAGAAGAATGGCTGATAAAGGGGCAGACTCAAAACAAAAATGGTCAGCATGGAACAAGCCTTACTCCCCCCACCATCCCCCCCCCCTCCACCAACCTTCTGCGCCGGCCCCACCCTCCATCTCTCTCCATAAGGCCACATTTTCATTCATTCCAGACCTGAGTCATGGCCGGTGCAGGTGTGGCAGTGGGGAGGGGATGGAGGGTAGTGGGGGGAAGGGGAAGATGAGAGAAGACAGAGGGGAGAGGAGAGAAGAGAGTAATGGTGATTGGGCGAAGAAAGAAAAGAGGGGTGATGAAGGGGGGGAGGAGAGAAGAGGATAATGATGATAGGGTGAAGAAAGAATAGCGGGGTGATGAAGGGGAGAAGAGAGAAGAGAGATAATGAAGGGGTAAGAGGAGAGGAAGGAGATAGGGAGAGCAGAGAAGCGGGGGACAGAGGGTGAGCAGAGGAAAGGAGGTAATGAAGGAGGGAGAGAAGAAAATATATGGGAATGGTGCAGAGGAGAGAGAAGAGGGGGGATAGAGAGCGAGTAGTGAAGGGGGAGTGGTGAAAGGGGGAAGGGGAGAGAAGAGGAGGGTATGAAGAAAAAAGAAGAGAGGATGAGGGAATTGTGAGGGGAAGAAGAGAAGGGAAATGGTGAAGAGGAAAGGAGAGGAGAGAGGGAAAGGTGAAGAGGAGAGGGTAGAGATGCGAGGAAATGGTAAAGGGAGAGAGGAGGGAAGATGGTGAAGGGGAGAGGAAAGAAGAGGCGGATAATAAAGGGGGTAGGCAAGAGAAGATAACTGGGAGGAGAAGACGAGGACAGGTTAAAGGAAGGCTTTTTGGTGGCTCAGGCGGTTCGGTACTAACCCTCTGGATTGAATACTGATAAGTTGAAGGCTGCCTGCAACATTCAAATACCCAAATCTACCCTACATCACTAAATACTGTACTATCACTATCGTCCGTTTCACCGTTTATGCACTGTATTTATCCTATTCTCTCTCTGCCCCTCCTAAGATTGTACAGTATTTTACGTGAAAGACTGAATGCTTAAAGAGGGAAGAGTAATGAAGGCAGGAGGGGAAGAAGAGGGCTACGACAAGGGAAGAGAGGGAAGAACGGAAACAGAGCGGAGAGGTAAAAAGAGAGATGAAAGAGTGACAAGTCTGGGTAGGTAAAGGTGGCGTAAGAAGGAGGACTGGGAGAGGCTGGGGAAAAGAGACAAGGGAAGATTTACGTGGCTTGAGGGAGAAAAACCGCAAAGGGGATAAAAGGGAGGTGTCTACAGATATGGGCATCGACATGAAAATAAGAGGTGAGGAAGGACTGAGGATGATGAAGGGAAGGTGGGGAGGAGGAAGTGAGAAAAAGAAGAGTTAGGTATCTTGGAGGAGGGATTATGTAACGAGCGGGATGGAAGGAAAGCAGACAGAGAGATAGGAACTGAAATGGGAAATGAGGTGGTAAGGGACGGGAGAGTAAAGAGAAGAAGAAAGTTTCCTGGCTTGTGGAAAGGAGGACGAGGTGAGGAACAGAGATGGAACACTTGGAGGTACTGAAACGCAAATGGGGAATGAGGAGGAGGACGATGGAACAATGAAAGAAGAGTTGGAGAAGAGAGAATGATGGGAACCAGTACTGATGAACAGAAAATGACAGTTAGAGGGGAGGGACTGAGTCAAAATGGGGGAAGAAGAGAGGAGGAGAGGAAGGTAAACAGAAAGCTGGGAGGGAAAGAGAGGTATGTACTTTTGGAAGAGAGGAAGTTTTGATATGCAGAAGAGGGACATTTATGCTACAGAACTGGAAAAGAAGCTGTAGATCATATGACGAAGGGGAAGAGGCGACGGTAATGGTGATGTACGGGAAAGAAGGGGCAGACAGGAAAAGTGAGTGCATGAATAACGCAGAACAAAGACGTCTTAATACTGAAAGGCATAATGAAGATGTTTTATAACTCTTCACTATGAGAGGCCCTTCCAAAGCAAACTGTAACTCCCTGGCGGTTGTAACACTAATATTAAAAAATCATCATGCTGATAAGGTTAAACTATCACGGGAAACGAGAAGGTAAAAATGAGAGCTTAATTTCAACCTGAGGACAAGTGATTTTATTCAGCCATTTGAACTCCCATCCCCCAAGTATGCAGTCTCTCTTAAACTGAACACAATCATCAGGAAATAATAGGAACAAGCTAAGAAATACGTCATGTTAATAGTTAAGCGAAAAGAAGGGAGGAAACACGGTAAGGGAAGGAGGAGTAGAAATGCTATGAAGATGGAAGGTGAAAAACAGAGTCAGAGGCAAGGAATGAACTAGGGCAAACGGGTAAGGCCAGAGAAATGAGAGGAGACAAAGAGATAATAAGAAGCGAGAAGCAGAAGAAGGAGAGATAACAGGAAGAGAGAAGGAGAGGAGGAAAGAACTGAGAAGAGGAAGAAGAGGAAGAAGAAGAATACAAAGAAGAAGAAGAAGAAGAAGAAGCCGACGACGACGACGAAGAAGAGGCAGGAGAAGAAGATGGTGATGATGATGATGATGATGATGATGATGAGGAGGAGGAGGAGGAGGAGGAGGAGGAGGAGGAAAGAAAGAAAGAATGAATGAATGAATGAATGATTAATGAGTGAAAGAAGAAGAAGAAGAGGAAGAAGAAGAAGCAGAAGAAGAACAGAAGAAATGAAGACTTAGCAGAAGATATGCAAATGCTTGTATAAATCCCATCATTCCATAATTTAATTCATATATACAAAAAACAGCTTGATTCATTCTCCTCTACCAAGTTTCCATATTAGCAGCCTCATCCCGTTAAGAGGAACTCGTTCTTACAACATCGCCACTACAGAAGAGGACAGGCGGGCATAAAACTCAGCTATACATGGTTTACTCGAGGAAGGCACAGAGAGAGAAAAACAGAAGATGAAGACTAAGACATGGAGAATATAAAACGATTGGACAGGTTAGTTTTAAAGAGAAAAAGAGAGGGTGAAGAATAAGAAAAGAAGAGCGTAAAAACAAAGGAAATGGTATTAATGAGAAAAAGAGAAGACGAATTAAAATAAAAGAATGAGAATATAAAAACGATGGATAAATTAGTTTTAAAAAGATAATCGGAAGGTGAAGAGTTTTAGGAAAAGAATGATTAAATAAATGACAATGGACAAGTTAATTTTACAAATGAAAAAGAGAGGACGAATAGTTACAAGAAAAGAACCAAACAAAAACCAGGGACAGGCTGATGAAGAAAGACAGAGAGTGCGAGAGAAGAAAAAACATTAGAAAATGACGAGTAAAATAAATGGTAATATCAAACAAGAGACCAAGTTACTTGTACGAATGATGATGACAGGAAGTCATTGTAAGCATATAAAACAGAGTTTAAGACTCAGAGCTGTTTCCGTTGATCAACCCCAGTCTGTCTGGCAGAGCAGACCCATCAACCGCTGACAAGCAACCGCCCCTGCAGGGCCATCCCTTGTAGTGAACCGATGTTCCCTTGCAACTAACAGCGCCTCGCAACAGCGACTGGGAGGCGCGAGGAAAGTATGGAGGTTTGGTTCCTTGGTGGACACTGCATTTGCGTCTCTCCTCCAAGTTAGTTGAGGCAACATAGCAGGCTCCACTTCACCCCGTAATTTGGTTACATGGTTACCACCCTACTTTGTAAGTGGTTTCGTGAGATATCTAAAACCATTCGGTTGGTCACCAAGTGAGGTGCCAACTGACGTGGAAAGAGGAGAACTAAAATGTGACAGGAAGGAATGGGAGATGTAAGAGAAAAGGAGAGCAGACATAGAGACAGAATGAGGAAGAAGAAGAAGTAGGCAACACTACATCAAGTGAGTGGATGATGTTCGCCACCACCTACCACCAAAGCCTCAGAGTAAAACAACTTAGCCGCCCGTCGAGATTTAAGGGCTAACAAAAAAAAATTCATAACCACGCAATCTGACGACGAAATAATACAAACACTATATGAAATGACGCACGATATCAGTATAATAACTAAATAAACAAAAACAAGAAAAAAGAAAAGATTAAAACACACACACACACACACACACACACACACACACGAGACAGGGAGGGGAAGGACTCATCGGCATTATACATAAGAACACGGTAAAACGCTAAAAGATCGTACTAACCGAATTAAAACAGACAGGACACTGGAACTAAACACAAGAGAGGCGATCGCTAATCAAATATATAAAACAACAATATAAGAAAACAGACTAAGAGGAGACGGGGCACATTAGCATTAAACAGTCTATTGTAAACACGCATTCATAGGAGCAAGGCGTTGAAAACGGCGATAAACCGAAAACAGGCGGCGCAAACGAGACTCCATCACTCACTGAGACGCACAAGTGACACCCGTGACGTCAAAAAGATGGCGCGGCAAAAGAACTAAGAGATGCGCAAGGTTCCTCTCTCGCCATTTCCATCAACACCGCCAATCAATTTCGACGGACAGTATGCACGTGCCTAGACTATGTTATGCACCTGTCGTTCATATCACCTGTCCTCTTCCTTCCCCCTGCCGCCTTATTCGGCGTTATTGTACTAATGGATTTCGAATTGCTCAGACATGCTGCATTATTTCAAAATACAGCCAATGTCATCTCTCTCTCTCTCTCTCTCTCTCTCTCTCTCTCTCTCTCTCTCTCTCTGATAGGCATATATGTAACGGATATGCATACTATCCATACAGTTACTCAGTTCTGATGCAAATAGTACTCAGTGTCATGCATACCTGTATACAGTACTTCGATAACTGATCAGTTCTGGAACATATTTCCTCGGTCTATCCTTTCAGCTGTTTAAAGTTTCGTTTCCTTAAGTGCATGTGTCCATTCATCTCGAAATGGGCTGATCCGTGACTCCGGTTCTCTTTTATGTGACCGTTGGCAAAGGATTGTTTTCTCAGGCTGACTTAATTTCTTTCTTCTTTTGAATAAAATTGCAAGAGTAGTAAAGACTCGAATTTTGCACAAATATATCAGTTCCATAGAAAACTTAACAAAATATGGTTAATTTCGAGCTTTGGGTTCGATATGCCTTGTCACAATATATCCGTAAGACCGAAGGACAGTCAGAAGGAATAATATTCTTAAGGTTTCCGAAAGTGGCAAGCTATGTAATAGAAAGACTGAAAATACGGGTTAAAGCTTGCGTTTAAAAACTAGCCAGAAAAGTGTGTGTGTGTGTGTGTGTGTGTGTGTGTGTGTGTGTGTGTGTGTGTGTGTGTGTGTGTGTGTGTGTGTGTGTGTGTGTGTGTGTGTGTGTGTGTGTGTGTGAATAAACTAACAAAACCGTTTAACCTCTTCGTTTCTGTAACATCTTTTTGTAGTTTACTCTCATTACCTCCAGACGATTCTGTTCAGCTTAGGAAAGAAAGACCTCAAGCTATATGGGAATTAATGCAAGCTACTGTATATTTTAAACTTGACTCCAAAGTCTCTCATAAGCTGGACGGTATGGAAAGGGGTTTAAGCCACTTCCTCCTCCATGTTTACTTGATTGGAAGCGACACGTCTTAAACTGCTTGCCTCTAAGGCTTTCACTATTTTGTCGGCTAAAAATTCCTTCACAAGCTCTTCCTGGAACGAATATATAACCATACCCTTTCCAGCCACTTCCTGCTTCATGATTATAGAGGTATCCATATAAACTGCCCGGATAAAATGTTTCCAGTGTTTCGTAGCACAGAATGAAAATTAAAATATGACACCTCAAGCTCGTCGGGGATTGAAAACAGAAAAATTGCCTCTCACTCCATCTTCCTTCGACATGTTCATTTGACGGGAAGAGGCACACCACAGTCAGCTCGGCACTAAGTCTAGAATAATTATAATGTCGGTTGGGATGAAAATATAAAATACCCACTCAGGCCACTCCTTTTTTAATCCTTTTTCATTTTTGTTTATTATTTATTTATTTATATTTGGGAAGAAGGAACATCATACGGAGCTTGGTTGTGTCGGAAAAATTTTGCATGCTGAGATGAAAGTATAAAAATACCCTCTCACCCAACCTTCCTCTGGCAAGCTGTTTGATTAGAAGAGGTGTATTGTAAACTGTTCGTCCATAAGGTCTGCAGTATTTTATCGGCTGAGATGGAAATATAAACATACCGTATCAAAGAGCCTTCCTCATCAATATTTATTTGACTGGAAAACGCACCTAAAAACCACTCGTCTCTAAGATTTCCAGTAATTTGTTGACCGAGCTGAAAATAAAAACATACCCTATCAAGCAGCCTTTTTCCTGTGTTTATTTGACTCGAAGAAGCACATTATCAACGGCTCGTCTCTAAGCTTTGCAGTATTTCGTCGACAGGGATGAAAATAAGCTTTCTCCCCATAATTGGAGGGATTGGGATGCTCGATGGGGTAGGGAACTTCGTGGCAACCTGCGATCACGCCATCCAAATATGCCCCGGCTGGTAAAAGTGGCCATCCCTCCCTCTTTACCTTTCCTCGTCAAGTGAAGGTCTTTATACCAAATACTGAAGGCAAGACGCAGAGTAGCATTTCGTGTCTGCGTCTCTTTCTGTCTCTTTATCTACTGTATATTTTCTGTGTCTCTTTTTACGAGAATTTACCGCGTCTCTCTGTCACTTTATTTCTTTCTGTGGTTCTATCTATTATCTCTTTATTACATCTTCCTGTGTCTCTTATGTTTTTTCTTTGTCTATTTCTATTTCTTTATATAGGCCTTTCATTTTTAATCAGTCTCTCTATATATGTCTTTCTGTGTCTCATTCTGTATCTCAAATTATCCCTTTCTCTCTTCATTTTTCTGTTTATGTTTCTATCTATCTCTCATCTATGTCTGTGTCTGTGTTATTACATGTGTTTGTCTACCTCTGTCTATTTAACCCTGTCTCTGTTTTTGTGTCTCCTTTATTTCTGTCTTATCCTGTGCCTTTATCTCTGTTTCTCTGACACTGTGTACATATCTCTCTTTATCTCTGCCTCTTTATCAGTCTATCAAAATGTGTTCTCGTTAATATCTCTGTCTCTTCATCAGTATGTTTTTCTCTGTCTCTGTTGCGTCTCCTCACCTCCCATCTTCAATACACACTCGATATGGAATGGCTAGCCGTGTCAAGCTAAGAGTGCTAATCGTTTCCGGTTAACACTCATCCTACAGCCCAATACAGAATGGTTTGTTGTGACAGTGATGAATAAAATATTATCATCTTTTCAACTTACCTTTCATCTTAAATACGGATCCGATACAGAATGCTTAGCTGTGTCAAGCTAGATGTGTTAATCCTTTCCATTTTACTTTCCATCAAAAATGCAAGCACGATATAGAAATGCTGAGGCTAAATAATTTACGTTTTCCATTTACTTTCGTCTAAAATATAGACACGATATAGAATAGTTACCTACGTCAAGCTAAATTTTTTTATATTTCCCAACTACATCTTTCATCATAAATGCAGACCCGATATACGGTACAGTGGTTAGCTAAATAATCTTTACCACTTCCTTTCATATTATATATAGACACGATGTAGTAAAAGTTAGCTAGGACAAGCTAAATTTATCAGTCTTGTCCACTTACCTTTCATCCTACATACAAACATGATACGGAAAAGTTAGCTTAAAATTATCAGTCTTGTCCACTAACTTCTCACCGCAAATACAGACGAGATATAAAAAAAATACCAGTCCTCCACTTACTTTTCATCATCAATACAAACACGATACAGCAAACTTAGTAGTAACAAGCAAAAATTATCAGTCTTGTCCACTAACATTTCATCATAAATACAGATAATATGAAAAAGTTGGGTGTGACAAGCAAAATTTATCAGTCTTCTCCACTTACATTTCATCTTAAATACACACACGATATTGAATTGTTATCTGTGTCGCGTAAAAAAAAAATAATAATAAAAATAATAATTTCCACTTACCTTCTCCAACTGAGTAGCATAATTCCAGGTGTAATACATTAAGGGTGGGACCCCTTAACCACCAGACGCCTCCCTTAAGCTGAGTAAAATCGTGTAGCAGCTGCAAGAATGAAACAAGGAAGACATCATTAGACTGAGAGGATAAATGGACATCGTTTTAACACATTTACTTATGAGGTCTCCCATCAGCTAAAGAAAATCGTCATGTGGCCGTTGGAATAAAATAAAAATGGAATGGAGGGCAGGATTAATGGACATTGCCTTAACACATTATCAGAAGTCTCCTAAGTGTTGAAGAACATCATCCTGCTGAGAGGGTTAATACATGTTGTTTTCAGCCTCTTTACTACAATAGGCATCCCAGAAACTTAACAAAATCGTCCGACGCCTGCAGGAATTAAACAATGTCAGTTTACTGAGAGTTCAAGAAAGCAGTAACAGCACCTTCATATGAGATGTATAGCCTATGATGAATGGGGACATCTAGCGGCTGCACGAAAACAAATAAATAAATAAATAAATAAATAATCTACGGAGGGAGATGTTGTCCATTGTCTCTGATCCTTTCACCTCGAGAGGTCTACCACAAGCTAAATAAAATAGCCCTACGGCTGTGAGAATGAAGTAAACATCGCACTGCGGAGGTTTATGGATACTCACCCTTTTACAGAGGCAACAATAATACAATAAAGATATTGCATGAGGAAGACTTGTTCTCGACGCCTTTAACGAGAGGGCCTTCCTTAATATAAACAAAATTGTCTGGTAATGGCAAGATCGGGTTGGGTGTCATCAGATTGAATGAATGAATGAAGTTCTTCAGTACGACACTCCTCTCCTAAGCTGAATATATATATATATATATATATCAGAACCCAACGTACATAAGCTGACATCATCGCGCCGAAGAGGCAAGTACAAGTGGATAAAATCATCTACTGGCAGCAAGAAAATGAAAAATAATCGTAATTAAGGGTTTTTTAGCACCAATACTTATTCTATTTGCTAACCCTTTCACTTACAATATGCCATTTCTAAGTTGAATGAAAACTTCTACTTGTAGCTAAGGAAAAGGTAAAAAATAAAAACAGATGTCATCCAGTGAAGGGGTTAGTGAAGGCTATTCTCTCCCTTTCAGTCCCACTACCCTTTTTAACTTAATAAAATGATCCAGATGTAAACAGAAAAAAAAAGGCATAAATTGGGATAACCACTTCAGTTCGATCACATATTCCGTATTTCACCTTTGCTACCTAGAGACTGCGCTATTTGGTTAGGGAGAGATTTTTCGAACTAAGGGGGTCAGACAGAGCATTAAATTAACCCCTTCTTTACAAAACGTCAACCCTAAGATGAATATAATTGTTGAGACACTGAAAAAGAAAAGAAAATAAAGTACATCCCGTGATCCAAGGAGCAAAAAATACCTGCGCCTCGCTTTTAACACTGAGCTGGTAAAAGAAGGTCTCTTTACCATAACAGTCGCAGTTAAAAGTGCTAACAGCTTTTTCGCTTTATCTTGCATCTTAGAGAGGGGGGTCCTTGATGTGAAATCTCTCTCTCTCTCTCTCTCTCTCTCTCTCTCACACACACACACACACACACACACACACACACACATTTGATGCAGGTTCTTTCGGTTCACCTCACTTCCATCAGATCTACTCAAGTTTTTCAGACTGATTAGGGTCAAACTTATATGGCCATGTAAAAAATAAGTAAATGAATAAATAAAAAAATAAACTTCGGGAGAAGCCTGTAGATGATGAAATGGATGGAGAGGAGTGGGCGAGAAAGACTGGAATAATGAAGAGTGGTGGAGCAGAACAGGGTGGGTGCACTCTATGAAGACTAGTATTGCAAGTTACGAGGATTGAACGGGTTAAGGTTCAAATCAAGGTGTATCCAAGAACAGGGAGAAGGAAACAACCACGCGCTGCTCACATATACTGTACCCTGGGCTTGTGACGCGGCTTGTCTGGGGGAGAAAGAAAAAAAAATCCCTATGGTTTACTACCCCTTCCTGATGGTATTGAGATTAGGGGATAAATCATTTGTTGTTAAGGTTTAGACAGGATTTCCTTGGTGGGACCGTAGTGTCAAGTCTAACGGTATTCATTTCACTCTAACCTGACCTAAAACTGCTATCTCTCCATCTTGAATGCTGAATCACAACACTAGATTAACACAAGACTATGATGCAAGTCACAAAGAAGTGCTCTGGACTAAGGATGCAGAGCCATTGCATTGTCGTATTCTGCCACTGAGGCACATGAAATAAGCTGCAAAAGGATGAAAATATGGGCCAAGTTAAGTTAAAAAGAGTATAGCTGCTTTACTAACTAGCTAACCATCTAACAAACTCTTTCTCCTCCCCACGGGCGTGTTTAGAATGAATAATGGGTGTCAGTGGCTGGGAGTGGAGAGAGGAGAGGGCATAGCCAGGTATGGTAAGGATCAAGTAGGGGTGAGCTGGGGGAAGGAGGGGAGGGGGGTTTCATTCATTCTCTGACTCATACCTTGGAATGCTCACGCTTTTTATCAACACTTCCCTCCTTTACGTCTTCTCTGATTTGTCTTACTTTTTTTTTCTGCTTTTCTGTAACCCTTTAACTCCAATGACGTATTTTTCAACCATATTTTTTGCTACATTCAGACGATTTTTTTCAGACTTTAACATGATGTCTAGAATGAAGAAGTTAATGATGACTGATTTCACAAGGTCGAAGAAGTCTCTTCTAAGCTTTTAAAAATTGGTCTGGCGGTGGCAAGAATAAGCTAATCTTACACGATATCGTAGTGAAGGGATTAATATTCATACATACTTACACGCCCCTCTATGTCTCATGTACATAATTTTTCACATACAGTATATTCTTAATGATGGAATTTTTTTCTCTGATTCGAGGCTCATAATATTCTTATTTTTTCTTTACCTTGTTTTCCTCCACCAACTCCCGGATTCTTCATTATTTTTCCTTCTTCGTTCTCTCCTTTATTTTTTCCTTTACTGTACCATCACTATCCACGACATAAGAAACTCGCTAACATTCTTGTCCTGAACATCTCCTTAATCGCTGACACAGACAGATATAGACAGACAGACAGACATGTAGACAGACAGACACAGAGATAAATAAATACACAGAGAGATAGATAGATACATATTCAAAACGAAAACCCTTGATCCACAGCGACGAAAATATATACTTTGGCTGGAGAGGGATCATAAGAATCATACAGCAATTCACAATAAACCTTCTCTTCTCCTCTCTCGTACCTCACGTAATTACTTAATCGCCGAAATGATACGAAAACTCCTCACCCGTTGCGACGAATAACTGACTGACTGACTGATTAATTGACTGACTGGTTGCTTACGTTAAAATGAGTATGGCACCGTAACAGAGAGATCATTGCCGACATACAACAACTGTAAAAGGAGAACAAGGATAATATATATACGTAAATATACAAATAAACATAACACTATAAGAAATAAAGCAACTAAAATAAATCATCTAAGATTAATATGGTCTGGATGGAAAGGAATCATAAGAATAATACAGGGGAGCACGATCAATCTTCTCTTCTCTCCTCCCTCATGCACCCAACCCAACCAGACCAGTTGACCACCTCACGGCTAAATTTGGAACGGTCCTGATTGGTCCTACGGGTTGTTTGAAGAGGCTGACCTCACAAACTGCTTCATCCATTTCTTAAAAGCTCACTTCTCAGCAGTTATTTATACACCATGTTGTAATCTTCCAGCCCTTCATAATTCAGCTTCATTCCCTTGTTCAAAGCTCATCGTTCACCAGGTATTATGACTGCATTCTCTTCAGATTTCCACGAAACCCTTATTTCACTATTTAAATAATGTGCTTTACTTCTCAAGTATTTCATAACTCAGTCATCTAGAGCTTACCAAAACCTTATTCAAAGTGGAAACGATTATTGCTATGAGTATTGGTACCGAAATTTACAATCATTCGTTAATGTTTCATATATATTTTTTAAAAGCTCCCTGTTCGTAAAGTATCTGTTGTACAATACACTTTTACGGATCTAACTGGAACTACTTCATTTACTTTTCAAAAATATATGGCCAAAAATCTTATTTTTAGATACTGGGAATTCTTATCCCATTAATCATGACATACCGCGTCAATAATCATCAGTCCCACTTTCGTAGCTTCCTAGCTAAATATACATTTTTGCTCCAAATGTTGCAGCACAAAGACCAAAGTACCCTGGAACTCACATGCCTTCCTCTCCTGGTTTCATTTTCTAATTCATCCAAACTCTTCGCTACTCATTTTTATACATAATGTGAAGGGCATGAAAGACATTGTAACAGAAACTGTCTCTTCCAAAAGAAAAAAGTCATTAACTAACCAGAATATCCAGTATGCCGGCTTCATCCGTATGACCTAGAAACACTGCATTAGTAAGAGAAGAGGTAGTAAGAATGAAAAATAAAAGACTAAAGAAACCTATATCAGTGTTCACAAGTTAGATGTAAAAATAGTGGTTACTTCTTACATGAAATGGCTGGAACTTAACCCGCTCAGCTAGTTTAAGTCATTGATATTCTGTTCCTGCTATGTCGGGATCAAAATTTTCAGCCAGCTCGAGAGATTTTTCGAACCGAAGGGGTTGATTACAACGTTTGTTAACCCCTTCACTACAAGATGTCTTCCTTAAGCTGAATTAAATAAGTTGGAAGCAATAAGAATTAAATAAAAATGACACAATGTACTCTGGCATAAGAGGGTAAGTTAAACAGAAAAGGAAAGCGAATGTTTAGAACTTCAGACGATGCAGACCTTGTATAATGGAGGACGCATGCATTCAAACTTAGAATGGTTAGGCGTAAGGGTAACAAAAGATGATGAGATATGCAACACTAAGCCCAGCAACGAGAACTGGAGGAGTGACACGAAAGATTAAACTGATGACTGACTCCAACCTGTTTAGAAGACTTATATGTACCTTCTGTGTAGCCAGTAAATCGTGGGAAGGGGTAAGAAGCATAAAATTCTAGTCAGCTCGGCAAGGTTAGCTATATAAACGTTTATCAAGATCAACGTCTAAAAATGTCGAGGCTCTTGTTACACTGTTCCCTTGGTGAGTCAACTGAGCTCTCTTTTCCCATAAATAGGTATTACTCCTTCACACACACTCCTCATCATTACTCATTCCCTAGAAAAACACTTGGACCTTGCCATTCATCCCACTTCCTCCCCACACACTACCTACTTGCTTCCCTCTACACATGCATATCATCCTCTCATACCCCCATCCTTCCTATATCTCACACATCTAACACAAACACTCATCATCTGGCCCATACAAAGACATAATACTTCCAGACATTATTTCCTCTCTAGCAAGCTGCGTCACTTACAATCCTACCAAGGCTTACACCAGTAGCTATCTTTCCACACTCAATGCTCCTTTACTCCCATTTATAAATTACGTATTGCATAAACTCACACCCGCACGTACGTTCTCCCCTCCTCTCTCTCTCTCTCTCTCTCTCTCTCTCTCTCTCTCTCTCTCTCTCTCTCTCTCTCTCTCTCTCTCACACACACACACACACACACACACACACATACACACACTGCCACTACCACTCCATCCCACAACACCTGCCCATCCCTACATTACTCCCACACACATACCACTCTCTCCTCAGCCGGTAACAAAACACACACACACACACACACACACACACACACTCGGTAGGTAGGGAACGAGTTAAGGGGCGTTCGTACAACTGGGCAGTGGATCCGTTCTGTCATATCGCCCACCATGTGAGGGCGCCCCTCTCTAGCACCACAGACGAGAGTAGTAAGGTGTAATATACAAAACAAATCGCTAATCAACAGAAGAAATAAAGGCTCCAAACCCCACACAAATACTATCTCATACAACCTATCTCTTTCACACAACCAACTGCTACTCCATCCCACTAATATACCTCCTTACCTGAGCTACCCTAACACTCTCCTTCGCCCCCACACAAGCACTTACTCTCCCCTCCCTCTCTTACACACACAGACACACACAGACACACACACACACACACACACACACACACACACACACACACACACACACACACAGTCACTACCACTTCCCCACATACCCAGCACCTGCCAAACCCAACTCAACTCCCACACACATACCACTCCCTCCTCGGCCAGTCTCTCTCACATACACACACACACACACACACACACACACACACACACACACACACACACACACACACACACTTCCTCACATGCCTCCTCCCCCTCCCCTGCTCTCCCCAACCCTAAGCTGTAACCTCCTGCGAACACAAGACTAATAACCATCTCGACCCGGAGCCCGGTATGGTCAGGCCAAGCCCCTCATTCACACGCCACTTTGAACGAGCTGGGCAAGTGGCCTTTTCAAAACATTTACCTGGATAAATCTTCCTCCTTTCTACCTTCCACAGACCCAGCAGTATACTTAGGGACGTGGATACAAATACACTCCAGCGGGTTATTTTCCTCCTCCCTACTTTCCACACAGACTGCAGTATACTTAGGAACTTGGATATATATTCACTACTGCGAGTGGTCTTCCTCCTCTCTACCCTTCACAACAGTATACCTGAGGGACACGGATGAAAACACACTGAATAGGGTCATGTTGTAAGGGAAGAATGATACATAGCAAATATTGACTATCTGCCTGAAAAACCCCCGCGCAGTCCACAGGCATTAATCTACTTATTCCCTTCTGCAGTTGTTGGTTAGATGGAAGCCGTCTTTCTCAAGTTACAGATGGCAGACTTATAACTAAATACTTCTGAAATTACTGTCAGGCCAAACTAAAACTCAAACGCCACGCTATTTAGATCCATTATATAAACGACAATTAGTCAGGCAAAAAATGAATTAAAATCGTGTTCTTGTGCAGCCGTAGTCCCCATCACTGCGAGTCACTTACACCTCAATGAAACAACTGACATGGTAGCCACTGTAATAACTACCTCTTAACAGTTTTCAATCTTATTTTATTTTCTGAATACGATTTTACCTACGTCGTGACTCACACCGTGCAGCCATAAGCAAATATTCGCAGACACTTTCCTTCCGGTTGTGGCAACGGAACGTGTTATATGAAATGGTCTTCTGTGACAGAAGTATACAGAACACTGCAAAAATAAAGTATGAGAGAGAATACTCTCTGTTTATCGGGGAGGAGTGAAAAATATGGAATACCGGAGACAATGCTGGCAGGAGATTGTCGACGAACTTTTGCTGATGACCGTACATGAGAGCGTCGCATGCTTACTTTCTTGTTACTTTTTGTTGTTGTTGTTGTTGTTGTTGTTGTTGTCTCTAGAGGAAAGTTTGGTCTCAGCCCTTGAATCCGATGTAATATATGTGGAGTTTATCCATGCTGCTACTAGACAATATTTTTCGGATTAGAAGAACACCCCTGTTGTAAAGGGGTCAGTGAAGGGTCGGTGTAACCGTTCCTGTCTTACTGGTCTCACCTTAGCAAAATGTAATAGTCTGAAGGTAACTGGAATAAAATAAGACTACGTCACCGGAGTGAAGTGGCTAAAACTTCACCATGTCTACACTACGCTACATACAATACCAGTGTCCACTATGCTCTGTTTGCTCTAACATGACCGAAATTTATCGTCTATCCGTCTTAAATGCTGAGTTGCAGCAACAGAATAACATTATAATACAATGCTAGTCATGAACAAATGTTATGGACAGGATGTACAGCCGTAGTAATGTCTTTTTCTGACACTGAGTTACGCGCAATAAGCTGCAAAAGGACATGTACCTGTGCCTCCCCCCTTCAGCGTAAAATATGTAAAAGAAATATACAGGGTGTCCTCGATCCACCTGGCCCCATCAGCTATTACCATACCAGCTCATCCCATCCACTAGAATTCGACCACCTCATCGATTTATGAAACACTCAATATCTCATTAATTCATAAACCAGTCAGACTGCAATATGGCACATTGTAACAGCGCTTGATTTCCAGACATGACAGTCGTTTCATGTTAGTAAATTTATCTGTCGGCAACACTGGCTTTCACATTTTTCTTTTTTTTTGGCACCAACTCTGATTTCGAAAGCCAATGCACTGATAAGGCTGATTTTTGGCATACGACTTCATAGGCATGACTCAAATCCAGCTGTACTGACCTGATTAAAAATGATGGAACTGAAGAAACCTGAACGAACCTGAAATATTTGAACTGTCATACGAGTATTTCTAAAACCACTGCACATATTTTGGACCTCAGTCGATCTTTACTGACCAGAATCGATGTACATATTGACCTGAATTGATCTATATTGACCTGACTCCATCTATATTGACCTGAATCGCTTTACATTGACCTGAATCGATCAAAACTGACTTGACTCAATCTACAGTACATTAACCAGAACCAATCTACACTGACTTGAACTGATCTGTATTGACCAGACTCCATCCATATTGACCTAAATAGATCTCCATTATCCTGACTCGATCTATACTGACTTTATCGATCTATATTGACCTACCTGAACTGATCCACACTGACCCAAATCGATCTACATTGACCTGAATCGACCTACACTGACCTGAATCGATCTCTACTGACTGGAATCGATCTATACTGACTTGAGTCTATCTACTGTATACTGACCTGAATCGATCTCTACTGACTGGAATCGATCTACAGTACATTGACCTGAATCGATCTACACTGACCTGAATCGATCTACAGTATATTGACCTGAATCGATCTCTACTGACTGGAATCGATCTCTACTGACCTGAATCGATCTCTACTGACTTGAGTCAATCTATACTGACTTGAGTCGATCTCTACTGACCTGAATCGATCTATACTAACGGGAATTGATCTATACTGACTTGAATCGATTTATACTGACTTGAACCGACCTATACTGACTTGAGTCGATCTACACTGACATTAATCGATCTATACTGACTTGAATCGATCTATACTGACTTGAATCGATCTATACTGACTTGCATCGATCTATGCTGACTTGAATCGATCTATGCTGACTTGAATCGATCTACATTGACCTGAATCGATCTATACTGACTTGAATCGATCTATACTGACTTGAATCGATCTATACTGACTTGAATCGATCTATGCTGACTTGAATCGATCTATACTGACTTGAATCGATCTATACTGACTTGAATCGATCTATACTGACTTGAATCGATCTATGCTGACTTGAATCGATCTATACTGACTTGAATCGATCTATACTGACCTGAATCGATCTACACTTGAGTCGATCTACACTTATTTGAATCGATCTATGTTGACCTGAATCGATCTACAATGACCCAGATCGATCTACACTAATTTGAATCGATCTACACTGACCTGAACTTATCTTTACTGACCTGAATCTATCTACACTGACCTGACCAATCAGTATTTACCTGGTCAATCAATTCTTACCTGACATGACTCGAAAGGACCCTAATTAACCTCAACTGCCTGAATTAATCTGCCTTGGTCTAAACACTGCTGAAAGGAACATGGTTGGCTATTCTCTGTTCACTTTACCCATACGTAACACTGTCATCTCTCCAGTGTGACTGCCTGAGCTGCGACGATAGATTAACACTGGAATATGATATTAGTCACGAAGAAGTGTTATGGAAAGGATATAGAGTCGTAGTATTGCCTTAGTCTACCACTGGGCTACGAAAAGTAAGCTGCGAAAGAACGAAAATCTCAGCCAAATTAAGACGAACGAACTACAGAATGACTCTAAGCCGAACTGAATGGATGTGAACGGACTGAAATTTGCTGGGACAGAATCTAAAGTTGCCTGAATGACCTGACTGAAACTGAATGAATAAACTGACTGAACCTGAATGAATAAACGTGAAGGACATGAGTATACCTCAGTGGACTGCAAGGGTCTACAGTTCTTTCAGTTTAACTTGGTGGAGATCATCGTCCTTTTCCGCCGTAGCTCACTGGCGAGTACACTCACGGCACTTCGTGATCAGCACCACGTTCTAGTGCTAATCTCTTTCTACAGCTCAGCATCCATGATAAAGAGATGGCAAATTTACGTCTATGCTCCTTTTTCTCTAACTTGGCCTAAACTTGCCATCTCTCCATCTTGAATGCTTAACTGTAACAAGAGATTAACAGTAGAATATGATGCTAGTCACGATGAAGTGCTGTGGAAGGGATGTAAAGCCGTAGTACTGTCTCATTTCTGCCACTGAGCTACGTGAAATAAGCTGCAAAAGGACGAATATCTGAGCCAGTTTAAGGTAAAAGGAACATAGTTACAAAGAACTACTGAGGAAACTATGTAGAGCTGTAGCATCGTCTTTTTCTGCCACTGGATATGTAAAATCAAGCGGTAAAAGGACAAAAATCTGGGCCAAGTTAAAGTGAAAGGACTATAGTTAAAGTGAGCAGATTAAAGTTGGAACTGAGTCGCCCAGTATGACCTCAATTTACCAGCTGGTCTGAAGGATACAGGATAGTCCGTAAATAGCACTGCACTACAAACTCATCCTGGGATATCTTGTGTGTTGAAGGGACAGCTGAGTATGCTGGTGTGAGCGTGGGTGTGACAGTGGGAGAAGAAAATGAAGAGGATGTATCATAACCACTGATAACGCTGACTGCCATCCCCCCATCTCAAAATAAATCGCCTGAGAGTGGAAGAGCAGCGTTATAATAAAGGGCACTCTGTATAAAGAGGGTTTAAATGGTCTAGAAATGGTCTTGTCGAAGCTACATAGACCTAATTAGACCTAATCCAAAATGACCCTGTAGTGAGCTAAACTGATCTGGGCTTGAATGGATGTGAAAAACCTATATGAACGTTAAGTGACCTCAGTGAATAGAGCTTTGACTTAAGTCAGCCCACACTCCACTGACCGGGCTAATGTATGGCCTGGTCTGCACTAGAGGTGTAGGAAATCTTTAAACGAACGAACTTGAATGTTTTTAACGTTACCTAATTTAAGACGAGAGAGAGAGAGAGAGAGAGAGAGAGAGAGAGAGAGACAGAGAGAGAGAGAGAGAGAGAGAGAAAACCAACTTAACGTGAACTGAATAAACCAGAGTGGATAGGAATGGACTGAACGGACCTTAAGTGACATAAATGAACTTAATACAATAAAAGAGCACCTACCACATCATCCACAACTTCATCCACATCTTCCACAACTTCATTTGAAACTCCACATCCTTCATAACTTCATCTCACAGTTAATATTCACAACTTCGCCCCAAACACCACGTCATCCACGGCCTCATTTCAAAATTAACAGGCTATCATCCACTTTATCTCAGTATTAATAGCCTCTACAACTTCACTTCAGAATTAATAGCCTCCACAATCTCACTTCAGAATTAATAGCCTCTACAACTTCACTTCAGAATTAATAGCCTCTACAACTTCACTTCAGAATTAATAGCCTCCACAACTTCACTTCAGAATTAATAGCCTCCACAACTTCACTTCAGAATTAATAGCCTCCACAACTTCACTTCAGAATTAATAGCCTCCACAACTTCACTTCAGAATTAATAGCCTCCACAACCTTAGAATTAATAGCCTCCACAACTTCACTTCCACAACTTCACTTCAGAATTAACAGCCTCCACAATCTCACTTCAGAATTAATAGCCTCCACAACTTCACTTCAGAATTAATATCATTCACAATTTTAACTCAACCACAGCTTCATCTCAAAATCAAAATTCATAACTTCACATCAAAATCAACAGCATCCACAACATCAGCTCAGAGTTAATATCAACCGTAACTTCACTTCAAATTCAATATTACCCACAACTTCACAGAATTAAAAACATCCACAACCTCATCTAAGAATCAATAACACCCACAACTTCACCTCAAAATTAAGATCACTGACAACCACAACTTCATCTCAAAATATGATGTGAAAAAAATTAATGCATAAGTCTCTCCTTAAGAAGAGTACAGTATATATGGGCTAAAGTTCACCAATACTACCTTGTTCGCTGTGGCAAATGAATGGAGATAGATGATTTTTTTTCACAGTAACATGACACAATAAATGAGTCGTCTGGTGAGGAAGGAGAAAGGTGTCACCCAGCCACTACCCAGACCCAATACTGCTTAGCGGAGGAATGAGAAATAAGGAAGGCAGGAGACAATGATGGCAGAGGACCGACGGATTACTTTTGCTCATGGCTGTACATTATGCAAACACTATGCTCTGTATTCTCGTCAGTTAAGGAAGCTCCCTAGCACCTCTGCCTGAGTGATTCATTTTTGGATGTGGCTGATTAATACATTATTTAAGCAGAGTATGGGGGTATTAGGAAGATTTGTACAACATGGAAAAGGGTACTAAAGTGTAATATGCAGTATAAATCGCTAAGGAACAGGTGCTAAGGAGCCTCCTTATCCGACGAGAATATGGACCAAAATTATTGAGTTCCTTGATCGCAATTTGAGTGGGTCTGGAGATGCCGTAACACTTCTTCCTGAGCGATTTATCCAGCATATTACACCTCAATATCCTCTTTTATATTCTTAATGCCAAGTATGACGATATAAAAATTACACAAATAAAATACATGGGTACGTCAAGGTATACCAGACAAAATAAATCGATATGGACAAGGCGCCACGAAGCCTCCCGTCTCTCATAAAACACGGGCCTGTGACAGAGGCTCATTTATTGCACGGAAGAATATGCTGCCCCTCAAGGAAGAATTTATACGATGATGATGATGATGATGATGATGATGATTAGCAGTAGTAGTAGTAGTAGTAGTAGTAGTAGCAGTAGTACTAGTAGTAGCAGTAGTAGTAGTAGTAGTAATAGTAGTATAGTTCTTTTACTTGTCGTTGTCATTGTTGTATTTTATCATTATTATTATTATCATCATCGTATTATTATTATTATTATTATTATTTTTATTGTTATTACCAACATCATCATTATTTATATTATTAACCTGTAACGAGCCAGATGTCAAGGGAAGTGTCAGGTGCCAAGATATAAGCGCTAGACAAAGTGATACTATTTTGCTTGCTTGTTATTGTTAGAAAGTGTACGAGACGCCACAAAGGAGTGCCCTCTGCATATTAGGAGCAGGCCGGGTTCAGTTACTCGCCGAGATTGGGAGGGGGAAGAGACGGGAGGGGGAGAATCTGAAGGCGGGGAAGAGAAAGGGGTGATATTGGGGATCCGGGGAGGGGGAGAAATGGGGAAGACGAGGAACTGAGAAGGAGGAGGACGTGGAGGAGGTGAAGGATCAGGGGAGAGGAGAGGGCATGAATGGGGGATGCAGGGAGGGAGATGGGAGAGGGAAGGGGGGAATTGAGGTGCAGGCAGCGGGAGGGGAAAGATGGGGGAAAGGAAGGGACTGAAGGGACCTACTCCTACCTCTATGGAAGGGAGGAATCGGGAGGTGGGGGGAGGAGGAAAAGAGGAATCGGAGGGAGTTTGGAGGTGGAGGGCTACACTCACAAGGTTACAGAGGACGAGAGTTAAAAGCAGTCAAGAGAGAGAGAGAGAGAAAGAAAAAATGATAATAGCAAGTGTAGGAAAAAGTTGCAGAAGGGGAGGAAGGAAGATTCAGCGAAGGATGAGACGGGGAGCCGAAGCAGGAGATGGAGAGAGAAAATTATACGGTACGGGGAGAGAAAGAGAGGTGACATTCTGGAGAAAACAAAAAATAGGGAGAAAAAGATGAGGAACAAAGTGGCCGCAGAAAAGAAAAAGGTAGAATCAGGGAGGCGAGGGGTTGAATCACAAAGTAGAAGGGAAGGTTAATAAAAGAGAGGGAGGGGGGAAGGGAGGGAGAATCAACCTAGAAATAAGAACAAAAAACGGTGGGGAGAACAGAAGGGGGAAAGAGGTAACTGAGGGGAGAAGGGCAGAATCAACAGAGGAAGAAAGTAGAGTGAGAATCCAGTGTAGGGGTGGGACGAGTAGAGAAACAGAATCAGTCAAGAGAAACAAGGCAGGGAAATAGGAAGGCAGGGGGAGAGGTACAGTAACAGAGAAAGGAAGGGTAGAATCATTTAAGGGAGAATGGGAAGGTAGATTAACTTGAGAGAGAGAGAGAGAGAGAGAGAGAGAGAAAGTAACCCCCTCAATCTGATGTCTTTTCAATCCTCCCTTGCTACTTCTAGACGATTTTAATAAACTTAAGAAAGGCCTCTCGCATGGAAGGGGTTAATGGAGGCTCTGTCTAACCCCTCCAGTTCCAGAGTCTCTCCGAAACTGCATAAAGACGTTTAGAGGTAGCAAAAATAAAACGAAAAAACACGTAATAAATGAAAAAAATAATTAAATAAAACGTAGTAAAGAGGTTAGATCACGGATGCAGGTGGGAAGGTAAATGAAGGAGGATACAGTCGATCAAAAATGTACCTCATCCTTTTCCGTTCTTTACATTTTGAAACAGAGGGCCGTATTTTAGATGGGAGAGCTCCTCTTCCTACGCGATTTCCTCTACATATGACAACTCGGTATCTTCTTGTGCGTTACTGAGGCAAACTGTGTTGGTATCAGAACGATGTAAATAGTATAAAACAGAATACCAACAAGCAATTGGCATAAAAAATCACTGAGAAACGGGTGCTATGAAGCCTATAATGGCACTTAGAATACTACCGAGAGGACGAAGAGTTTGAATTTAATTTCGATTTCTTTGTAATGATAATAAAATTCGGTTTATTTATTCATGGCAGCCAGTGGCTGAAAATACACAGGTCCTAAATCTAGTATCCTAACCTAAGGGGGTCAACAGGCTGGCCCTAGCTGCTCCTGTGGAGCGCCGACACACTACCAAGCCTCACCAAGACTGAAATGAGGCATAGACACAGCGGGACAGACCGTCTAATCTTTACCCCGCTAGGTTTCGAACCCCTGCAGGTCTTCCACTCCAGTGCGCCTTGAGCTACACTTGACAGGTGAGAGCTCACCTCACCCACGCAAATAATTTGTGCTCGGGTCACTTGAATTTGGAGTCAAGCGCTCTATAAACCGCGCCACCAGGCGTGTGTGAACGTACAGTATATGCCTGCCTTTTTATAATTTTCCAGGAAGGAGTTTTACACGACCCATAAAATACACTCTCCAGTCAGAAATGTTTTGGCTCGGGGGAAAAAAAAAAAAAAAAAAAACGCGAACGGCAACAAAGCTCATTTTGAAGCCACCGACCACCTGATATAACTTCTTGAATCGTATTTTTTTATTTTGTTTTTTATACTTGCAGATAATTTAATACAACTCAGGAAAGATGAAGTAACGGGTTAATGAGGGTTGTATCTAACCTTTCCTGCTAGAAGTCTCCACTGTGTTGAGTAAAATCGTCATGTGGCAGCAAGAATAAACTTCTAAAAATTGTCAATCATTTTTAGGGCAGGAAAAATCAGCAGACAACAAGGGGACTCAGCAGAGCGAGGGAAAAATCAGCGAGAACATGGGACTCGGCAATGCAAGGAAACAATCAGCAGAGAACAGGAAGAATCAGCAGAGAACAAAAGGACTCAGCAGAGGGAAGGGAAACTCGGCAGAAGGGAGAGAAATTCAGTCAAGAGGAGGGAAAAATTAACAGAAGGGAGGGAAAATCAGCAGATGAGAGGGAAAATCAGCAGATGAGAGGGAAAATCAGCAGATGAGAGGGAAAATCACTTGGGGGAAAAATTAGTAGATGGGAGGGAAAATCCGAAGGAGGCAAAAATCAGCAGAAGGGAGGAAAATATCAGCAAAAGGGAGGGACAAATCAGAAGAGAGGGAAACTCAGCAGAGGGGAGGAAGAATCAGTAGAGGGAAGGAATAGTCAGCAAAGGGAAGGGCGACTCAGCAGCGTGTAGGAAAAATCATCAGAAGGGATGGAAGAATAAAGAAGTGGCAGAAGAAGGAAAGGAATAAATGCATAAGAAAAAGGGAAGAAGAAACGGGAAATAAGAAGAGAAAACGGGAGACGTAATGAGCGAGTGGGGGATAAACAAAGTGAGGAGGTTGAGGGAACGAAGAATCAAGGAATAAGGCGACAGCGACGACCACAACCACGACCACGACCCACGACCACGACCCACGACGATGGTGATGATTATGATGATGGTCACGATCATGAGGAGAAAGAGGAGGAGGAGGTGTGTGGGAGGGAGAAAGCAAGAAGAGGAGGAAAAAAGGTGGGGGAGGGGGGAAGAGAGAGGAAGAAGTGTGGGAGGGAAGGAGAAAATCAGCAAAAGAATGAGTGGTGTGTGTGTGTGTGTGTGTGTGTGTGTGTGTGTGTGTGTGTGTGTGTGTGTGTGTGTGTGTGTGTGTGTGTGTGTGTGTGTGTGTGTGTGTGAGAGAGAGAGAGAGAGAAAGAGAGGAGGGGGGGAAGAAGGAGGTGCGGGTGAGAGAGAAAGAGGTGAAGGAGGTGTGAGGAAGAGAGAGGAAGAAAATAAGGTGTGAAGGACTACGAAAGAGGTGTGGGCAAAGAGAAGCATATGTGAAAGAGAGAGGAGAAGAAGGTGTGAGGGAAAGTGGGGAAGATGTGAAGGGGAAAGGAGGATAAGGAGAAAGAGGTGTGAGGGAGAGAGGAGGAGGAGGAGGAGGAGGAGGAGGAGGAGGAGGAGGAGGAGGAGGACGACGACGACGACGACGACGACGACGACGACGACGACGAGGAAACAAAGGTATGAGAGAGGAGGAGAAGGAGATGGTGTGAGAGGGAGAGGAGGAGGTGAACATGAGTAAATTCTTGAATTCAACAGGTTAAGGAGTGGCCTAGGGAGTGAGAAGGAGAAGCAGGTGTGAGGAGGATGAGGAGGGGGCGTTGGGAAGAGATGATGAGGAGTTGTGGGGGTGAGAGAATGAGGTGAAGATGAGCAGATTATTGAATGGAATAAGTTAAGGAGTGGCCGAGGGAGAGAGAAGAAGGAGAAGGAGGTGTGAGAGAGAGGAGGGAGAGAGGGAGGTGTTACGAGGAGATAAGGGGGTGTGAGGGGGTAGGAAATGAGGAGGGGAGACCAAGATGAGTAGATTATTGAATGGTTCAGGTTAAGGAGTGGCCGAGAGGAAGAGAAGAAGGGAGAGGTGGTGTGAGGGAGAGAGGAGGGAGAGAAAGAGCTAGAAAGAGAAATGGAGGAGATGCGAAGGTGAGTGGATGTGGAGGATGAGGTGAAGATGAGTAGGTTATTGGATGAAACAGATTAAGGAGTGGCCGAGAAAGAAGGATGTGTGTGTGTGTGACAGAGAGAGAGAAGGAAGAAAATGAGGTGTTAGGAGGAAACAGGAGAAGGAGGTATGAAGGAGAGAAGAGGAAGAGAAGGTGTTAGGAAGAGTTAAGGAGGAGAAGGAGGTGTGAGGGAGAAAGGAGGGAAAGAAGGAGGTATTAGGGAAAGATAAGGAGAAGGAGAAAGTGTGAGGGTGAGAGGATGAGGTGGATGAGGTGAAAATGAGTAGATTATTGGATGGACCAGGTTAAGGAGTGGCTGAAGGTGGTTACGTGGGCATGACACCAGCACTAAACTGGCTCCCATTATACCCCCATGTTTGGCAAAGGAAAGCTGGCCACACGAGCAGATAGCAAGAGGGATGGATGGACGCGGCAGTGAAGGCACGGACGAGATAAGACAAGGGCTGGAAGGAGAGGGCTGTGTGGCAATGAAGACTTCGTAGCACCATTTAATCAGCGATTTGTTCTGCACCATACACCTCTGTATCCTCTTGTATGTGGCTGATGCAAAGGATGTCGATATAAAAACGATGTAAAGAGCACAAAGGAAAGGAAGCTGCTCACGTGTACTATGCAAAATAAATCGCTTAGGAACAGGTGCTAAAAAGTCTCCGTTGCAACTAGGAAGACGACCCTTACATAGAGTTACATTTAGTAGTAATCATGTTTTTTTTTTTTTTTTTTTGTTACAAACATGTGTACATGTACAATCGACAACAGAATTTCGCTTCGTCTCCCTGCATGAGTTTGTACACTAGTTACACTATATGGCAAAAAGTTGACGGGTGTGCTTTAAAAAACATATCATTATCTTTTACTGAATGGCTTAAAATAAACTTCTTGCATTTGAAAGAATGGCAGGCTCACATGATACACGGAAACTTGAAGCGAATTTCTGCTCTCGACTGCACACACACACACACAAGACAAAGGGTAGCCTTGAGAGAAAAATCAAGGGAATAAGAGAACAAAAAAGCATACGAAGGCATGAAAGAGGGTTACTGCATAGGCCGGTTGGCTTATGCTGTCCAAAAACATGACTAAACTACAAGAATACTGCAAGGGAACAAAAAAAAAAAGAAAAAAAAAAAGAAGGGTGTGTGAAGGGTGAATAAAGTAAAAGGAAAAAGGTAGGGAGTGGGAAGAGAACAAGACGAGGAAGAAAAAGGAGAATGGGCAGAGGGAATATCGGAAAGGAGATAGGAAGTATGACTAATTAAGATCAAGAAGGGGAAAACGCCGCGGGGCGCAAAGCCTCACTCACCCTCTGACTCCACCCACGCGGGTCCCTCTGTGCAACTATCCAGGCAGCGACTCTTCCCCCTCTAAGTATCTCCCGACAAGAGTAATTGACCTGCTCTAACCATGAGTTACGTGGCCTTCCCTTTGGCTTCCTCCACCCTGGGTTAACTCGTTCAGAGATCACCCTGTGAGCAGGATCAGCCTCAAGAAAGAGGGCCACGTGCCCATATAGCTGGAGTTAGCGTTGACTTATTATGTGGGTAACAGACCTCGATTCAGTCTCACGGAGTAGTCGCTCGTTACGCACCTGGTTGTACCAGCGATATCCCATGATCCTGTGAAGACACTTGGTACCAAAGGAGTCAATTCGCTATTTCGAGTCGCTGTTTAGTGTCCATGTCTCACAACCACAAAGTTAAGACAGGGAGCACCAGCGCCTTGAAGATGCGAACTTTCGTCCTTCTACACAAACAAAGACAGGTCCAAATACCCGAATTGGGTGAATCTATAACCCCATAGGCCACACTAATACAACGAGAGATCTCACTGTCTGATCTACCGTTGTTATGGATCATAACAAGATAAGTGAATCTTTCCAAGACTTCTACATCTCACCACATGCTTGGACAGACTGAACTGTTTCACTCAACAAGCCACCAAATTCTGGACCTTGGTCCTGGCCCATGGGTCCATTAATCCCAGTGGCTTCGCATTCTCGTGAAATTTCCTGGAGAGCACTCAGTATTGTCACCAGCGACTCCGCTAGGATAACTGCATTATCAGCAAAGTCAAGGTCGGTAACCTGAAATTGCCAATTGATACCCCACAGTGACTTCGATTCACAGCCTTGTCCAGTACCTAAACTATACATGTGTTGAAAAGTGTGCGAGCAAGGACACATCCATGTCTTACACCAGAACTTACTGGGAAGAAGTCAGATGTCTCCTCCCCCCTCCCCCACACACACGACATCACTCTCAATGTTTGAGTACAAGCCAGCAATCAGTCGGATTATCCCTGCGAGGATCCCACGAAGTTGCAGGAGTTCCCATAGTACCTCCCAATTTACTGAGTCAAACGCCATCTTGAGATCAACATAGGCTGCAAGCAGACCTTGTCGAAACTCAAGACGGCATTCCACAAGAACTCGAAGAGCCAGAAAACGGTCAACAGTAGTCTTCTTGGGCGTGAATCCGGATTGCTCAGGCCTCCGAAACTTTAGCAAATGGTCCCGGATACGCATCAGAAGAATGTGAGCAAGAACCTTGCCTGGCACACTGAGCCTACCGCGGTAGTTGCTGGTCATGCTGGTCTCTTTTTTCTTTCCAGATAAGGGTGACCAAACCCTTTGTCCAGTCAGGAGGAATGTCACCAGTCTGACAAACGGCTTCTATGACTGCATGTAACTCCCTGATCATGGCTTCGCCCCCCGCTCTGATCAGGTCTGCTGGGATGTCATAAACACCAGCTGCTCTGCCACTTTTCAAACTAACCACTGCCTTCCTGATTTCATCTAGAGAAGGCACGGCTTTGTCAATTGGTGTGAAAGCAGCCAATGGTTGTACACCAGCCGACGGAAGCTCTCCACTAGAAGGTTCAGCCATCTATGACTAAACCTCAAGAATAATGATAATGCAAGATGAGAGGAACAAGAAGGGTGCATAGGGGTGAATGGAGGAAAAGAGGAGACAGGAAAAGGAAGGTAAAAGAGTAAGATAAATGAGGAAACTGGACTGGGCAAAGGGTATAAGAGAAAGGAGATAGGAAGAGAAAATACTAAGCTATGGAAATAATGCAAGGAGAGAGGGACAGGGAAAGTGGGTGATAGATGAATGAAGAAAGAGAGGACACAGAGAAAGAAAGGGAAGAGATTAACATACGAGAAAAAATGAAGGATGGGATGAGGGAAGAACAGAAAGGCGATAGGAAGAGGAATGGAAGAACAGAGACAGCGAAGGAGAAGAGAAGAAGGATACAGTGAATAGGAGACAGAAGGGTGAAAAATAGTATGGAGAAACAAAAAAGATGGAAATAAAAAGCACTGATCGAAGTACATGAAGAGAGAAAAGAAGAGGTAAACAGAAGGGATAGAATGGACGAAATGCATGGGGAAAGCAGAAAGGAAGGAAGAATGAGAGATACAGAAACATGGATTACAAAAAAAAAAAAAAAAAAAAAAAAAAAAAAAGAAGAACAAGGTGTGAGGGAAAGAGGAGAAATAAAAGGTGTGAGGGAAAGAGGAGAATGAGATGGATGGAAAAAAAGAAAAAAGGAGACAGTAACAGGAGACGGGAGGACTGTGCGAGGGAAGTATAGAAAAAACAATGGAAACGGAGAGACAAGAAGGAAGGAAGGGTGGATATGAGCGAGAGAAACGGAAGGAGAGAGAAGATAGCGAGGCATGTAAAGACAGACAGACGAAGAAGAGGGAGAGGAAAGGACGAGGGAAACGATGAAAAGGACAGATGTAAGAGAACAACTGGAAGGGACAGATGTAGGAGAACTAATGAACTACAAAGAAGGAAGGAAGAAGGACAAGGATAGAAAGGTAGAAGAAACACGGAGTGAGAAGCAAAGAAATGGAAGACAAGAGAAGAATGAGAAATGAAAGAAAAAAGAAGGCCCAATAAATAGACAAGTGGAAGGACTGCCGAGAAGACCGTAAGAAGGAGTCGAATAAACATGGGTAATACGATAAAGAAAAGAGGCGGGAATAAAAGGGGAATATGAGGAAGGAAGCAGATATGATATGAAAGAAATGAAAGGGAGAAATCATGAGGGAGATGAGAGTAAGGGAGGTATTAAAAGGAAAAAGAAGAAAACAGTAACAAAGAGAAGAAGCAACAGAAAAGGGAAAGATGAAGATCAGAGATGAAGGAAGGTGAGAGATAAGGTACAGAAGGTGAAAGGGCTGTAAGAGATGAAGCAGAAGTTGGTTGTGACCGTAACCTAAGGAAAAGGAAGATGGAAACAAAGAAAAAAAAAAACGAAAAAAAAAAAAAAGGAAAGGGGGGGATGAAAATGGAGAAGAGAGTAGAAAAGGATGAAAATTATGTGATGGCTTGGCGAAGAAGATGGAGAGCATGTAAGGGATGAAACTAGACAAACTTGGGGGGAGACAGAAACCTAAGGGAAAAGATGGAAGCAGAAAAAGATATTACGGAATGGAAAGGGTAGAGACGAAAATGAGAGAGAGAGAGAGAGGTGCAGTAGGTGAAAAGGGTGTAAGAGATGAAGCATGAAAAATGTGGGCGAGACATGCAGCGAAGCCACGGAGGGTTAACGGATTACAGGTACACTGTTATCACCTCCATAAAAGCAAGGCACATACAGGGTGTCCCATGAATAACGCTCTGACACTCCACCAGATTTCTTGAGTGTTGTGGAGATGGTCTATAGTCAGCGCAATCTCTACCAAGCATCATTTATTCATATTCCCACTGCCTCACTCATACCCACTTTAGCAGATTGTGCCGTCCCTACATCACATAAGATACCATTCGGCGAGTTTCTAGTGTTTTTCGTCTCAGTTTCCATCGTTTAACATATCCGTCAATACTTTCCCTGTAAATCTATCTGATCCAAGTGAATTAACTCTTTCAGTACGTCTTTTTCATTTCTTCCAATCACCAGACGAGTTTTATTATTTGTATGAGACATGTAGAACTGCGGGGGTTTAATCTAATCTCTCTAGTTTGAAAAGCCTCTTCTAAGCTGAAAGAAATCGTTTGGAGATAGCAAAAATATAAAAATGTCGGCGGATTGAAGAGATAAATACTGCTAAGGCGCCTATCTAAATAAATTTTCATACTTTTTTCACATTATTTTACTTAGCACAGAGATTTTTAGAGCCGGAAAGGTTAGATAAAACCATCACAAAACCACTGAATCCGGGTACGTCCTATTTTTGTTCACTCTTCCTGCTACTAGACGATTTTCCTCAGCTTAGAAGACCTCTATTTATGACGGGGTTAATATAAGTTTTGGCTAGCCTATACTTAATTCCTGAATATCGTCAGGAAATGGTCAGCGTAGAAAAAAAAAAATATAAAACCTAGTGCCCACTGAAGTAACACCTTGAATAAAAGAATCCGACACTGAATAGAATCGTATGGAAGTAGCAAGATTACATACAATGGATTGGATAAAGGAAATGCACAGAGAGATGAAAGATGGATGACTGCATGGAGAAAGCCATATAGTCAAGGATAAAACACAAGAAGGGAAAGGGGCATGGAGACTGGGAAATGTTGAAAGCATAATAAAAGAAGGGTAACGCAAAAGGATGGAAAAAAAATGTCTTCATCATCACACCAAAAGAGGAGGAGGAGAAGGAAGAGGAGGAGGAGGAGGAGGCAACCCTAGCATTTATTCAGCATAACCAGTGGGTATTAATGCCGAAGTGGTGGCATGAGAGAGAGTGTGTGAAGCCATCTCTTGTGTATAGGAGGATTGCTTGGACTCAGAGAATGAACTGCCTAAACTATGCCCGCCCAGAGTTGGATTCATGAAAGGAACGGGGAAAAAGATGTCTGAGGGAGAAGAGATGAAAGCAGAGAAATGGAGGAAAATTGAACACTAACGACAAAGAAGAAGTAAGGGAATATATGTCGGAAACGAAGGGAATGATAGCATGATAAGGAAAAAGATGAAGATGGGGAAGAAATGGAGGAGGGCTAGAAATGATAGAAAAATGGACGGATTGAAAGAGGGGTAAAGAGATATCAGAAAATTTTTACAGGAGATAAAAAGGAAGAAGGAAGGGGAGGAAGATATGAATGTGGGAGAGACATGACAGGAGGGGAAGAGAAGAAAAAGAAAGAGTGGGGAAGGGAAGAAAAAGGAAGGGGAGGGAAGGGAAACGAGGGGAAGGGAAACGAGGGGAAGGGAAACGAGGGGAAGGGAAAGGAAGGAAATATGGAAGGAAGCAAGCAAGCAAACAAGGAGGCTGACAAGGGAGATGATAGAAGAGCAGGGATGAAGGGAAGAGAAAGGGGGAAACGGGGGGCAGGAAGGAAAAGGAAGGAGGAAATCAAGGGGAGGGAGACATGAATCCCGGGGAGAGGTGGTCGGTGAAACGGGAGGAAGGAAAGAAGGAAGGTGGGAGGGAGGGAGGGAGGGAGGGAGGGAAGGGAAACTGGGCTGGGTAGGGATGGATGAAAGGAGGGATGTAAAGAGAGATAAAACAGAGGAAGGAGGGAAAGGTGGAGGGTCATGGGGAGGGAAGTTCAGTGTTCAAAATTAGCCTTCCATTATCCTTGGTAATTTATGTTCCTCCTCCCTTGACCTATGACCCAGGCAAGGGGGAGGAGGTTGGGGGGGGGAGGTGGTGGAGATGAATGATGATGATGATGAGGAGGAGGAGGAGGAGGAGGAGGAGGAGCATGCCTGCGTGTATCATTCCATTTTATGTCCACTGCATGATCAGATTTTCTCCTCAAAGTGATACGTAGAATCAACCCCCTCATGCTAGCAAAATAAGAATGGCTATGGGTGGCCATCTGTCCAAAGAGCGATATACCTTATATAAATGTCAGAGTATGTCACAGTATTATGTTGGCTATGTTTTTGTGTGTCAGTCTGTATATAACATCGGTAGAACCAACAGGATACAAACGTATGCAAGCAAGATGCACCCACTTTAAATGTCTGCCACTGCATAAACTCCAACCCTATTCTCGGGACTCATGCATCCCAAGCTGAGTAAACCAACCACCAAGCCACCAAGAGACCAGTAAGCTAACCACCAAACCACCCTGAGATGGGTATCAAGCCACCTTGAGATGAGCACCAAGCCACCACAAGATAAGTATGCTAACCATCAAGCCACCATGAGATGGGTACATTAACCACAAAGCCACCATGAGACAAATATGCCAACCTGGGAGACATCATCAGATGAGTCCAAGCCATCACAAAATAAACCCAGGTCACCACGAAAAGAGTACACTAACTACCAAATCACCGCGAGATGAGCACAAAGCCACCAGGAGATGAGTATGCAAACGTCCTTCAACTCCCTCCCTATCCCTTGATAGAATGATATACATTGCAATACTAAACATTCCTAAAAACTTAGACCTATATAACTTCTAGAATAATACTTCTTTACTTCAATACACTACAAGGCTCTTGACCACTTCCTTACCCAACCATGCTGGTCCATTCTTGTTACCTGACAATACTGTAGCACTATACAATCCTCTAGCATTCCTAACCAATTACAATAATCGTCATATGTATCAGTATTCCTGGATCAAACTGCTCCTAATTCACTGTCATTCACACCCCTACCTTTTATTTCAAAAACTTTGTTTAACACAATTTTTACATTCTTATTCCTTCTTACCATGCAGACAGTCAAGCCTGAGGTATAGCCAAGATTCTAGGGACTTGAACGAAGTACGAATGAGTGTCTGGCACAGTTCACTGAGCATGCTGTTGACAGTCTCCCCTGTCTCATGCCTTCTCTCACTGTTCTGTATCCTACTTCACACCATACCTTGGGTGGAAAAAAAGGTCATGATGACTCTTCCTTGTCTTATCATACTCACTAAGCATTAAATTCCCAGCACCACTCACTCTCAACTCCACCTGGATGTGACTAACATTAGATATAGACTGCGTGATAATGCTGATTTCATGTGTGCGGTGTGTCATGGAGAGCATGTGGAGACTGTCAAGCGTAAAAGGACTGATCTTCCTGGTGAGTCTCTTGAGTGTGTGGAAGGGTTTTGTTATTTGGGAGACATGTTACGTGGTGGACGTGGGGCTGGAGTTAGCTCTGTGGTTACAGTGAGGAGGGTTGGAAGAAGTTCAGGGAGCAGTTACCTCTCCTGACACTGAGAGGGCTTTCCCTCCATGCTAAGGGATCTTTGTATGCGGCATGTGTTAGGAGTGTAATGCTGTATGGCAGAGACCTGGGCAGTAAGGGAAGAGGATATTCGCAGGCTAAAACTTACAGAAATTACAATGATTAGGTGGATGTGCAGTGTGACCTTGAATGTGAGGCCTGGGGGGGTTAGGTTTACTATGGAAGAGTTAAGAGGAAGGATGGAACTAGAGTGTATTGGTGTTGTGATGATGTGCGATAGACTGAGATGGTTTGGGCAAGTGGACAGGATGGGGGATGACAACTGGGTGCAGAAAGTGAAAAGTGTTAACGTTGTAGGTAGGGCTACCAGAGACTGACCGAAAAAGAATTGAAATAAGGTCATAAAGTGTGACCTCATTGATACGGGAGTGAACAGGGAGGCTGCCAGAGATCGAGCAGCATGGAGAGCAGCCACTAAGTAACCAAGGCCGACGCATGCAAACATGTTGGACCTTTATAAACGATAGATGAACGATACATTCTACCATCATCATCATCATCAAATCCTTATTTGTCCCATCAGAAGTGCAGGAGTCCCGGGCTAGGGCAGTTAGTCCCAATATTTAAGTTGAGGGTTACCAGCCTCATCTATCACTGAGCGGAATAACATGAGCAACTCCTGCCACCCCGTGGATATAAACTTTCAGACTCAATCGGGATGAAACACCTTAGCCCATTAAACCTACAAGCATCATGTAGTTATACGATTATTACCCAACATAGTACTGCATATGGTTTCCGGATTTACAAGAAACTAGGCCTTATTGGTAACAATACATTAAAGGGTGGATGTGGATACCCCACCCACCATATACAATACGAATCCAGTTTCTTTCCCAGTTCATAACACTTCTGAGTCGATACCATGCATGGTACTTCACGCATCTCCTTGTGCTTACACTGTGTAACTGCACACAAATTTCTTCCTCAGCACATATCATTTAGCAGTCATTCATATGTACTGTATTTTCTCAAGGAACATCAAAACACCATAACTCATTAAATCAATACGAGGTCCCATACTAACTTTTCTATCTGAATCATAAGGCATGAACACTATGGTTCAAATCCAAGACATGTTTTCTTATTTTCTATCGAAAGGAAAAAAAAAAATGGGAAAGGCTTACAGCTTGCACTCACTCATTTCAAATGCAAGATCTGTTCATTTCGAAATGCCTGAACTCACTGCATTTAAAAGACTGGAGATTATAGGCAGTGGGAAAGACAAACTAAGCAAGACTTTTCCATAGTTGACCAATTACATACCTGAAAGACTGAGAATACAGATTGACTCTATGATCAGAAAGCTGGACAAAACAAAGGAAAGTCACTAGATGGGTGTTGTGTGTCTATCACAGTGTGGGAGTAAAATAAGCAGAATAAAAACAAATCTGTGACTAAACTAACGCAACAGAAGAGAGAGATGCAACACTGTGGCAGAGTAAAACTGAAGACAGCTAATGGGCGGAGGAGAGTTAATGAGAGAAATGGCTTTTGACTCCTTGTTTAGAGGCTCTATATATAGGAAGCCCCTTCACACATGATAGCTGTACTCCATACAACGGCAAACAAGGCCCCTGTACAAAGTTAGCAGTTGAGTAGGGCTACTTAAAAAAAAAAAAAAAAAAAAAAAATACAGTCATTCAGCACACCCAACCTCTACAAAGCTGCTTTTGCTATAAATATAATGTGATCCTCCTAAAATATGTTGAGCCGGTGAAGGTTTATATCCAAGGAGTGGTTGGGGTTTGTTGCTCGCGTGATGCCACTCAGGGATGAGTGAGGCTGGTCAATCTCATCTTAAGTGTCAGGACCAACTTGCCTAGCCCCAGGTTCCTACGCTCCTCTTGGGGCAACGTGCGACTGGATGATGATGATGATGATGATGACGAAGAATGAATGAAAACACCAAGAACATTAAGTGAAGATGAATGACTGAGCTGTGTAATGTTGAAAGTAAATGAATAGTTAAGTGTAAGATTGTGCCTAGCTGACATGTGTAAGAACTACGTTTTTGAGGCATCAAGAGTATGGTTTCATTTGTCACATGCAAAAGGACTGCAAACATATTTTTCTCTTCGGTACTTATGATGAAGTGCATAGTCATCTACAAGCCTCGTTCATAATGTCATATATAAGCATCATACCGGTGTATATGCGACTTCAACCAATCTGCACAGCCACTTATTTCTCTCTTCCATTCACCAGGTTCAATCTTACCTTCTCCGCGAGTGTTCACATCGAAGTTACACATCGCAGCTTCTAAATCATCCAATTTACTCATTTTCAGCATCATTTTGCACAACTGTGGTAGGTGGGTGCACCCACCATCCACTCACTCAATATAATGCTGCTTTCAGGTGACCCTACACTGAATGAGATGCCAAATGGTTTCCTGCAACCAAGGGAACTATTTACTACACTGGGTGGTAACAATACAACCAAAGAATGCCTGGTAGCCTTGCGAGTCAAGGTACTCCAACCAAATGGGACTCACAATAATTTTCCCCATGGAGTGCGACTTACCTCGTTATGTGCAGGATTTTTAACAGCACACCACGAAATTTCTCACAGGAGCAGTATCATGCTATTTTATGTGACAATAGCCTATCTATTACCTCATTCCCACGCTCAAGGTTAAGCCCAGGAAAAAAAAGAACAGTTGCTTCTACAAACAAAATTCATGCACTTTCTGATCTACAGCTTTTGTAACCAAGGCTCAAACCTGTCTACAAAAACTGGTTCTTGATGATAAAAACAAATGCAAGGCCAACAGTGTCTATGAGAAGAAAAGCAGAGATGAAAAATATTGCTGCAAGTGGCAAGTCATGCTTATGATTTAACTAACTTATAGATTCTTGCCGAATTCACAAACAATTTAGTCTGAAACCTGCCTTAAAGGTTCACAGAATACACTTAAAGTTGAAGATGACTGAGTCTGTATTTTTTCGACAAATTTTGAGCTATCCTTCTGCTTCCCCTCGAATTTTATTTTGGCCATTAATGCATTAGTAATTTTATTTCGTGCTATCTAAAGCAATTCAAAGCCTCTTCTTCATGGTGAGATTTATTTGGGTCCCTTCTTGGATGATCACGGGCTTCTACTAGCGCTAAATATCTAATTTAAAATAAACTTTATTCCCAATTCCACCATTGTTGACTATTAATGTTTACACCCTGGCACGGAAGCTCCTTGCCTCCTTCTTGGCTGTTGCTGACGCACATACGTTTGTGCGCAGACCGGTCTGGCCCGGGCTACTGTAGCTTCTGGAGCAGGACTGCTTTCGACCAGTCTGTACCGGTCTGTCTCGCCAGAACAGATGTAAGACCGGTCTAAACCGGTAGATACCGGTTTAAAAGCCTCACGAAAATGCGGCATTAGTGACATTCTTCTAGGCCACTTCCAATCATTCTTGCAACCAACAGGAGGCTCGGACAGGATCGGGCCGACATTAGCCGGTTCTTGCGACCACTTATGAGTCCAGACCTGAGACCAGTCTAAACCGTTCCAAAGCAGCCAGCGAAAACGCAACTATAGGCTCTGACGGGAGTGATACCCGATTGTCTAGTTGCCGGTTTCTTACCAACTGGGAAATTCCCGACCATAATCACTCCACAAATGTTGGGAGTAGGTGAGAATGAGGGGGCAAAAGAAAAGGTATGTACTGTTGTGTGCAAGAGATGGAAGGAGAATCAGTTGGCTCAAGGACTGTGTGGTGAGATTGAATGTAGAGCTACAAATGAAGGCAACTGCGTGTGTGTGTATGCGCCAACGCAAGATCGTGCACACAAAGTGAAAGAAGTTCTGGGCAAATGTGGAAGCGTGCATGGAAAAGTTTGAAAGGAATGAGAGAGTGTTTCTAACTGGATATGAATGAAAAAGTAGGGAACGTGAAGGCAGATGGATGGAGTAGTTGGTGAGTGGGGTGTGCCTGCAGAAGTGGATGAGAATGGCAGTGCTCTAGTGCACATTTGTGCGGGGTGGGTGTTGGTGATACCAATACCCTCATTACACACAAAATTATCCAAAGATATACAGGGCGAGTGATGAGACGGGTGGGAGGAGAACTGAACGAACGGAATGCAATGACTGATTATGTGTGTTTGGATGACAATGAGAAGGTGTGTAATGGATCATGAACATAAAGATGTTGGGGGAGTGGATTTTCTGATCACCATGTGGTGGTGGTGAAAGTCGAGGTTCAAATGCAATGGAGGAACAGGAGGAGGGAAGGACAGTAGCTGTCCATACAAGGAGGAAAGAAAGGTTGCAAGAGAATGAAAAAAAGGAAAATATAAGAGAGATGTAGAGAAGCGATTGGGTAAATATGATTTGGAGCAGATGGAGGAGGTGGAAAGTGTGTGGAAGATATTCACAGGAGAAATCTGTGCAGCTTGTGAGGTGGTGTGTGGGGTGAAGAGAAGACAAAAGGGGGCACAAGGAACAGCATGGTGGAATGAAGAGGTGAGACAAGCTGTGATGCAAAAGAAGAGAGCATATAGTGAGTGGATGGGAAGCAGGGGCGTGGAGGAAGTTGAGAGATGGAAGAGAGAGTTATATGTAGAGAGGATGAGAGAGGTGAAAAGACTAGTAAGAGAGAGTAACAACAGAGTGGATGAGGAACTTGGAAGGAATTTGAGTGTCAAGTGGAGGGAATGTACGAAAATGTTCTGGAAAGAGGTAGAGTTAGATAGGATGATAATTTTTTTTTTATTTATTTTTATTTTTTTTACGCCGCGTTCCCTTTTCTCAATAACGACTAAGGCATTGCCCCTGGGTAGAGGACATTGGTTGCAGAAGGTGTAGCATTTTATGACCGGATGCCCTTCCTGATGTCTACCAATGACCCCTGGATGGACTCGAACCTCCGACCCTTCGGTCAGAACGTTTTAACCTACTAAGCCATGGCTGCTACAATAGCAGTGAGTGAAAGATAAGAATGGTAGATTGCTATGCACAAGGGAGAAAAAGTGAGCAGACGGAAAAAACACTTTCAGGAACTGTTATATATACAGAACGAAAGTGATGCGAGGAATAAATGGCTGGGGAATGGCTGGGAGATAGTGGGAGGTGAGAAGAGACGAAGAAATCAGTAGGATGGAAGTAGTGGAAGCAATGAAGAAAGGCAAAATGGGGAAAGCCCCAGGAATTGATGGAGTATGTGGTGAAATGCTGAAGCATGGGGGAGTGATAGTACTGTAGTTGCAAGGATATGGAAGATGTGCAGATTGGCATGGGAGGAAGGTAGGTCCCGGAGGATTGGAGGTCAGGTATAATTGTTCCCCTGCACAAAGGACAACGGGAAAAAGAAGTGTGGTAACCATACATGCATTTGTCTTCTTGATGTAGGAGGAAAAGTGTATGGTAGGAGAGCTATTGAAAGAGTCGGAAAATAACAGCGAATTACTGTACTTGGTGAAGAACAGGGAGAATTTAGGTAGCAGAGAGGTTGCATAGATCAGATTTTCATACTTAGATCTTTAGTTGAAAGGTTTCTAGAGAAAGGAAAGAAGTTGTATGTGACCTTCATGGATTTGAAGAAGCATATGACAGAGTGGATAGACAGGGAATGTGGAAAATATTAGAAATATATGGAGAAAATGGGACGTTGTTGAATGCCGTGAAGAGTATGTATGAGGGGGATACGGCTGCAGTGCGTGTGGATAAAGAGTTAATTTTTCTATTTGAATGTTGGACAGAAACAGGGGTGTGTCATGTCTCCATGTCTGTTCAATCTGTATGTGGATGGAGTTATAAATGAGATACAAGATAGGGCAGTGGATGTTGGAGCAGCTGTAATATGAGAGAGGGCGACGTTTGGAAACTCCCTTTACAGATGACACTGTATAGTTAGGTGAAGACGAAGGGGAACTTCAAGGCTTGGTATTATGAGTTTGGGAGAGTGTGAAAGAATGGAATCTAAAGGTGAATGTAGGGAAGAGTAAAGTTGGTCTTCAAGAGAAATGAAGCCACTGGATGTACAGTGAGGTTGGATGATTAGGAAATGGAAAATGTGAGTGCATTTAAGTACTTAGGTAGTGTGATGTGTAAGGATGGAAGTTTGGAGGGTGAAGTGCTTGAAAGCATACAACAAGGAAGAAAGGTTGCTGGTTCTTTGAAAGCAGTGATAAGAATCAGGAAAATGAGCATGGAAGTAAAAAAGTTGCTGCACGACAGTATTGTGATGCCAACTCTAACATATGGAAGTGAAGCCTGGACATTGTTGAAAGGACGCAAGTCAAGAGTGACAGCAGGGGAAATAAGTAATCTGAGAGGAGCATGTGGTGTTACATGGAGAGACAGACTGACAAATGAGGAAGTGAAGGGGTGTTGTGCGTGTATGTGGATGTGATGGAAAGCGGTAGGAGAAATACACTGCTTTGGTCATGTGGAGAGGATGGAATGGAAAGACTACCAGGGAGAGTGTATGTGAGTGAGGCGGAGGAGGGGAGAGGAAGGGGGAGACCAAGGATGAGATGGAGGGATGGAGTGCAGAGGTATATGAGCTGAGAGCAAGGCACTGAAATGGCAGGGGACCAGTTGACGTGATAAGTTTGTGGCCACCCCTTACAAGATTAAGGCATCTGGCAATAGATAGACAGATGGAGAGAAATATTGGGAGTTGAACAAAAACATTTCACGGGGAAGTGTTTTATACTATCTCCAGATGATGATGATGCTACTGTGAGCAGGGCAGTAGGCAGGATGCAGGTGGGGATGGCAGCAGGTGTATCTGGGTTGACTGCTGAAATGTTGAAAGCCTCAGGTGATATAGGAGTGAGTGAGGTTAGTCACTGACCTGATAAATACGATTATATATGAGTGTGTTGTCCCAGATGATTGGCTGAAGAATGTAACTGTAAATGCATACAAGGGGAAGGTGATGCCCTGGAATGAAGAAATAAAGCTTTTAGACCAGATAATGAAGGTAATGGAGAGAGTTCTAGTAGGTATGATTAGAGAAAGAATGAATATTGATGAGATACATTTGGGTTTATACCAGACAAAGGGACCACTGATGCCATACTCATTGTTCCACAGCTTCAGGAAAAATACACAGTAAAGAAACAGGAACTGTAATTTGTTTTTGTTGATTTGGGGAAGGCCTTTGACAAAGTCCCTACAGAGGTAGTGAAATGGGCAATGAGAAAGCTTGGGATCAAGGAGTGACTGGTTAGGGTCATTATAGCCATGTAGGCCTATATGGGTGCTTACACTCAGGTACGGGTGAAAGAATATTTGAGTGATGGAATACTGGTGTGCATCAGGGGTCAGTCTTGAGCCCCTTGTTGTTCATCATGGTACCTGAAGCTCTCTCATGTGCCTTAAGAAATGGACTCCCGCGGGAGATGTTGTATGCTGATGATTTAGTGTTGGTTGCAGAGAATGAAAGGGAGGCGGAGGAAAGATTAGGAAGTGGAGAGATGGTATGGGGCACAAAGGCCTATGAGTAAATGCAGATAAAATAAAAGTAATGGCACCTAGGGCTGGGGGCAGTACTATCAAAGAAGAGGGAGAGTAGCCAAGTGCGATTTGTCACAAAGGCGTGGGAAGTAATTCCATCTTCTGCAGTATTTGTGATAAGAAGGTGCATAAGAGATGTGCTGGTATTAGAGGTAGACTGCGAGATAATGCTGAATTCATGTGTGTGGTGTGTCAGGGATAGCATGTGGATATTGCCAGACATGAAAGGATTGAACCTGCTGGTGAGTCTCTTGAGTGTGTGAAAGAGTTTTGTTATTTGGGAGACATGTTATGTACAAGAAGTGGGGCATGTGCTAGCTTTGTGGCTAGAGTGAAGAATGGTTAGAAGAAATTTAGGGAGCTGTTGCCTCTCCTGACACTGAGAGGGCACTCCATCTGCAATAAGGAATCTTTGTATGCAGCACATGTCAGGAGTGCAATGCTGTATGGCAGTGAGACCTGGGCAGTAAAAAAAGACGATATTCGCTCGTTCAAACGTACAGAAAGGGCAATGATTAGGTGGATGTGCAGTGCGTCCTAGAGTGCAACGCCTGAGGGGGCTAGGTTCACAATGCAAGAGTTGAGAGGTAGGATGAGACTGGAGTGTATTGGTATTGTGATGAGGAGAGGCAGATTGAGATGGTTTGGGCATGTGGAGAGGATAGGGGAAGCTAACTGGGTACAGAAAGTCTATCTATCTATCTATTGCCAGACGCCTCAATCCTGTTTGGGGTGGCCACAAACAAATCGCCTCCAAGTCGCCCTGTCCCCCACCATCTCACTGCCCTGCTCCCAACTCACACCCCCCTCTCTCATATACCTCTCCACCCCATCCCTCCATCTCATCCTCGGCCTCCCCCTCCCTCTTCCCCCCTCCACCCCACTCACATACACTCTCTTCGTCAGTCTCTCACCCTCCATCCTCTCCACATGGCGAAACCACCTCAGTGTGTTCCTCATAACGCTTCCTATTACATCCACATCCACACTACAACACTCCTTTATATCCTCATTCGTCAGCCTGTCTCTCCACGTGACTCCACAGGCTCCTCTTAAATTACTCATTTCCACTGCTCTCACTCTTGACTTGTGTCCTTCCAACAACGTCCAAGCTTCACTTCCATACGTTAGAGTTGGTATCACAATACTGTCATGCAGCAACTTTTTCACTTCCATGCTCACTTCCCTGTTTCTTATCACTGCTTTCAAAGAACCAGCAACCTTTCTCCCCTGCTGTACCCTTTCAAGCGCTTCACCCTCCAAACCTCCATCCTTACTCATCACAATACCCAAGTACTTAAACGTACTTACATTTTCCAATTCCTCACCATCCAACCTCGCTGTACATTCACTGACTTCACCTCTCTCAAAGACCATCACCTTACTCTTCCCTACATTCACCTTTAGATTCCGCTTCTTACACACTCTCCCAAACTCATCCACCAAGCCTTGCAGCTCCCCTTCGTCTTCACTCAACAACACAGCATCATCTGCAAACAACAGTACAGGGAGTTTCCAAACACCATCCTCTCTCACCAGGGCCACTCCAACATCCACTACCCTACCTTGTACCTCTTTTATTACCCCATCCATGTACAGATTGAACGACCATGGAGACATGACACATCCCTGTTTCAACCCAACTTTCAAAGAGAAAACTTCACTTAGTTCACCATCCACACGCACTGCAGCCTTCGCACCATCGTACATACTCTTCACAGCATTCAACAACTTCCCATCTACTCCATATATTCTTAACACTTTCCACAATCCTTGTCTATCCACCCTGTCATATGCTTTCTCCAAATCCATGAAAGCCACATACAACTTCTTTCCCTTCTCTAGAAACTTTTCCACTAAAGATCTAAGAATGAATATCTGATCTACACAACCTCTTCCCTTCCTAAAGCCTCCCTGTTCTTCTCCAACTAATTTCTCTGTTCTTTCTCTAACTCTGTCAATAAGTATCCTACCATACACTTTTCCTATTATACTAAGAAGACAAATGCCCCTATGATTACCACACACTTCTTTTTCTCCTTTTCCTTTGTACAAGGGAATAATTACACCTGACTTCCAATCCTCCGGGACTCTACCTTCCTCCCAGGCCAATCTGCACATCTTCCACATCCATTCTACTACTATCTCTCCCCCATGCTTCAGCATTTCACCACACACTCCATCAATTCCTGGGGCTTTCCCCAATTTAACTTTCTTCATTGCTTCCACAACTTCTATCCTACTGATTTCTTCCTGTCTTCTTACCTCCCTCCTTCTCCCAGCCATTCCCCAGCCACTTATACTCGCATTACTTCCATCCTCTATGTTCAACAATTCCTTAAAGTCTTCTCTCCATCTGCTCACTTTTTCTCCCTTCTCCACTAGTAATCTACCATTTTTATCTTTCACTCCCCTGCTAACTTCACTTCCACCCTGTCTTACTTTTTTCACCTCTTTCCAGAACATTTTCTTACAGTCCCTCCACTTTACACTCAAATTCCTTCCAAATTCCTCATCCACGCTCTTCTTTCTCTTACTAATCTTTTCACCTCTCTCTTTCTTTCTACATATAACTCTCTTCCGCCTCTCAACTTCTTCCACGCCCCTATTTCTCATCCATTCATTGTATGCTTTCTTCTTTTGTGCCACAGCCTGTCTCACCTCTTCAGTCCACCACGCTGTTCCTTGCACCCCCCTCCGTCTTCTCTTCCTTCCACACACCACATCACATGCAGCACATATTTCTTCTGTAAATATCCTACACACACCTTCCACGTCTCCCATCTGCTCCAATTCATATTTGCCCAATCGTTCCTCCACTTCTCTCTTATACTCTGCCTTTTTCTCATCCTCTTGTAACCTTGCCACTCTCCTTCCTCTTGTCTTTCCCTTCTTCTATTCCTCCATCTTACTTGAATCCTAATTCTGGCCACCACCAAGTAGTGGTCAGAAAGTCCACTCCCCCATCCTCTATAACCTCTTGCATCCATTATACATCTTCGCATCCTTTCATCCACACACACATAATCAATCATTACCTTCCTTTCATTCAGTTCACCACCCACCCTTCTCATCACTCGCCATGTATACCTGTGGATCATTTTATGCCTGAAGAGGGTATTGACTATCACCAACCCCCTCCCAGCACAAATGTCCACTAACACACTCCCATTCTCATCTATCTCAGCAGGCACACCCCACTCACCAACTATTTCATCCACCTTCACATTCCCAACTTTACCATTCCTATCACCGATCAAAAACACTCTCTCATTCCTTCCAAATTTTTCCATGCACACTTCTACATTTGTCCAGAACTCTTCTCTCACTCTTCTAGCACGATCTTGCGTTGGCGCATACACACACACAGAAAGTGAGAAGTGTTAATGTTGGGGGTGTGGCAGTGAAGCGCTGACTGAAAAAGACCTGGGACGAGGTCACTGAGTGTGACCTCAGGGTTAAGGGACTGAATAGGGAAGCTGCCAGAGATCGAGCAGCATGGCCATTAGGCGACCAAGGCCAATGCATGCATGTTGGAGCCTTCAAAAATTAAAACAATGCACATCTGAAGTCATTTTGCAATGGTTGCTAAGCTGACCTTATTGCCACAGTCTACAGGTTAAATCTGAGGGGTGGTTGAGGTTTATTACCTACATACTGCCCCTCAGGGATGAGCAAGGCTGGTTACCCTTGCCTAATATGATGGGACTGAGTAAGGCAGCCCCAGGCCCCTATACTCCTGTTAAAAAAAAAAAAAAAAAAAAAAAAAAAAAAAAAAAAGGATAATGAATCTGCTATATTTTCCTTCCCTGAATACATGTATAACCTGTATCACTTTTCGCTACTTCATTACTGCACTTCACATCCCACACACCCATATAGCCTTTTCATTTTCTACAAATTCAGCAACAGAAGTCTAAAACACACCCATATAGCCTTTTCATTTTCTTCAAATTTAAAAACAGAAGTCAAAATCCATACAATACTTGGTGGTTTTGTGGGTAATTACAGCGCTCCGATCGGATTGAGCCAGTGAAGGTTTATATCCAAGGGGTGGTTGGGGTTATTGCTCACGTAATCCCACTCAGGGATGAGTGCGGCTGGTCACTCTCAACTTAAATCTCTGGTCCTAGTATTCCTCCTACTCACCTCCACATGCCACAACTTCAGCGCTAACACCCACCGTCCATACTGAATGCATGCTAGGGCTGTCTCATACAGGACTGGCGTACTGGTTTAGCGTAGGCACAGTATTTTTACCACATGTCAGAAGGTCTTATGGTAGATCAGCTAAGTCTGATTTTTATGAAATTCAAATCCTTAAACTGTTCCTTGTCCCAGCCAGGATTTAATCCTGGGCCCATAGGACTGCAAGCTGCCTCCCTTCCACAGTATATGAAAGAGGCAAAATCAAGACCCATTCATTTTCGAATGACTGAACACATTACAATCAAGAACAAGAGGTTACTATAAGCTTTGATAGAGCCCCAAGCAATCACAGGGCACAGTCCTGAAATATTTATCAATTTGGGGGAAGTGGTGGCCGAGTCATTAGAGACATGGTCTACTGTCCTAATGGACGCGAATAAGAGTCCTGGCCAAGGTAGGGAACAGTTTAAGTAACTGAAATTAATTAAAAGACTTTATTGATCTAGAATAATACACACTGACATGTTGTAGTAGTAGTAGTAGTTGTTCCCTAGGCAGTCTGGCTGAACAGCCCCAAGTCCCTTAGGAAGACCATGGCCGAGACCGGGATTTCCCACAGCGATCTCAAAGAGTGTATGTTGAGTTGTTGGCGTAGGTGATTGTGTGTAATGCAGTCTTCCATAATGTGCTTAATAGTATGGGGTGCTGTGTTGCATCCTGGACAGGCATCAGCGACGGAGTCATCCTGCCTCTTCTGGTAGCATAAGAGGGCTGGATGGTGCCCACATTTCAGCCTGGCCAGGTGGACCCTGTCCTCACGAGGGAGATAGGATTAAGAAGGGTGGATGACAGGAGGCCGTGCATGCAGCTATGTGTTGTCTTTAAGTGACTGAATGGAGCGGCAAGTGATCTGAGCGTGGATATGCTTCTGGAAGCTGGTCTGAGGTGGGCAAGGGGGGAGAGATGACAGTATTTGTGTATGGTATCGTGTGCTGGGTGTCGTTTTGATGTTCCTTGGTGTGGGTGGATGTGCTGCCATGTAGTATAGTGCATGTTGTGGGTTTGTGGAGGCTGCAGCAAGAAACTGGGTGCCTCTCATGTCTAGGTGATCCTTGACTTTGAGGACTTTGGTTTCTTGATATAGGTGGTCTGTGGGTATAGTAGCTGTGCAGCCTGTGATTGTTGTAGAAATGCCTACTCTAATACAAATATACCATTCCTGTATAGCACAGCCAAAGCGTGTATTCAATGTGAACTGTGGGTGTTAGTGCCAAAGTGGTGACATGTGGAGCTGGGTGGTGCATAGGAGGACTGAAGGGCCTCAGGGAACAAGCTGCTACGCCTATGCCCAGAAAGTTTTTTAAAAATGTTAATTCCCTATGTCACACACAGTAGAAACTGTAGGGTACTTATCAGGATATGCTCATTTTTCAAACAGACGGTATCATACTACTCCTCACCCTGCCCCAGGGTGTGAAAGGAGGTCCGGATGATGATGAATGATAATGATAGTCTCACACAGTTTACCATATTTTTCACACAGAAATTATATCTTATTGTATATGATCTATTTTGGCTAAAAGCAAATTTACTTTTGCTGGCAGCATTTATCATCCATCCATCCATCATCCAATCCCACGTTGCCCCATGAGGAGCATAGAAGCCCGGATCTACGCAAGCTGGTCCTGTCATTTAAGATCAGTGACCAGCCTCACTCATCCTTGTGTGGCATTACATGAGCAACAAACCCCAACCACCCCTTGGATATAAACCTTCACCGGCTCAATCCCATTGGAGTGCCGTAATTACCCACTAAACCACCAGGTGCCATAATTTGGTTATATGGTTGCCACCCAGCTTAGTAAATGGTATCCTGGTGTACAGGAAACCATTTGGCTTGTCACTCAATGCAGAGTCACCCATAGGCAGAAGCAAGAGGAAAGAGTGAAGGAAGGAGAGACAGAAGAGGGAGTGTAAAGTTGCCAGTAGGCAGAAGGACGAGGAAGGAATGAAGTAAAGAAAGCCATAAGAGGAAGGAAGGAAAGAATGAAGGAGAAGAAAAGGCAGACACCCGAGAGCAGCACTACATCAAGTGAGTGGAGGCAGCATTTACAAAATCTTTAAATGAATTTTAGACTACTAGGAAACCACGTACACTTGGTCCCTTATCAACAAAACAGCATCAGAGTTACAAAACTTTAAATACTATGTCCCCAAAATAACCATATCAGAGTATTTCAATATAAATTCCATGAGGAACAGCGTTCCACATACGTACCTACTGTGACTCATGCCAGATAATGCTATTCAATAAACAGGTATCCCTTACACTCAAACAATTCACACCCTCTATTAGTTAACCTTTAATGGAATACAGTCACTTAGGCATTCCATTCTGGCTAAGGATAAAAACTTTCTTCAGCTGAGGGAAGCCTCAAAACTCAGAGTTAACAAATATCATTACAGTATATTATAACCTAATGTATAAGAACATTCAAACAGTTACATGAAATGTACAGTTTGTAATATAGGGAACATCTTTACAATTATAAGACTGACTTGATATCATAATTAAGAATGTGATAGAGAGACCACAACTATCACAAACAGAAGTACAGTATTATATGGTCATCACCAATCATGTGCACTTCATTTGGAATCAAACCTGGTATCAAAGAGTCCTTGTGTGGCTTAGCAATATATGGTAATGGTTTACACTCTGCTGACCTCAAGTCTGACATCTAATATGATTGACATAATCATTTGAAATACAGCACAATTACCCACACACACGTTTGCACATGAGCACATGCACACGCACGTGCACACACACACACACACACACACACACACAAGTATGTGTGTCCAAAATTTCATGCCTCCATTTAGAAAATTTCCATAAAATATTAGCATACCAGCAAATCATTATGATATTGTAACGATATTTACTACTTAATTTCTTAATACCTGTAGTACTAACTGTCTTCAGTACTTCCTGAACTACAAAAATTTCAAATACGTTTAACTGTATGGCTACTTAGGCAAAATTAATGAAGAAAAAAAGAGAAATACTTGCCAGTAATGACAGTGATCTGATGTTCTGTAGTACTTGTTGGCAATTTACTCACTATCCGAGTCTGAACCAGACTTGCCTGAAGACTTACCCCCTCCACTCCCACTGTCACTGTCACTACCACTTTTGCTCCTACTACGGCTCTTGCTCTTACTCCTGCTTCGACTCTTACTCTTACTCTTGCTCCTGCTCCTGCTAGAACTCTTACTATGACTACGACTTCTACTCTTACTCCTACTACGGCTCCTACTCCTGCTCTTACTTCTGCTCTGACTCCTGCTCCTGCTCCTACTCTTACTCTTGCTTTGACTTCTGCTACGACTATTACTCTTGCTCCTGCTTCTGCTTCTGCTTGCACTTTTCTGTCTGTTGCTTTCTTGATCACTGCCACTCGGTTCTGTCTCACTGCCACTCCCGCTCTCCTCCTCCGAGTCCCTGATGACATGCTTAGCCTTTTCCAGCCGCTTAGCCTTGTCCGTCTCTATGTCAGATTCTTCATCGGATGAGTAGATAGGAGCACGTTCTGCAAAAAAGGAAATTAAACAATGCTACTCAGAGATTCAGAAAGTCATTAATCAAATATACACGATGCTGCAGAGATTCTCTTAGGTGTCATCAAGCCCCTGACTGGCTACATCATAAGGTTTTCTCTTACCCTAACAATGTCTCTGGGTTAATGGAAGAATCAGACTTATCATTCATATCATCATCATCCGGACCTTCTTTCTCACCCTAGGGCAGGGTGAGGAGTAGCAATGTCCACACAACGTAAATCTGCCCAATCCAATGGGCCATGCTTCCATTCACTCATCATTCAAGCCCCCGGAATCCTGGCTCTATCGGATACGCCAAAAACATTCACCACGATCTGTAGCTTCACATAAACATACTTGATTGAGTCAATCCGGACACTGCTGCCTTAACCCTTCGTTCACAGTAAGTATCAATAAGTTTCATGTTCAACAACACATTGTCTTTCTCCCCTGCCCTTGCTGCCTGCCGCACACTCCAAAAAAGTGTATTTTCGGCTTATTTTCCCCACCCAAACATATTTATTGTGCCACAAAACCTATATATTCTTATTTGTCAATGTCTGTTCTACATGATACGCAAAAAAAAAAAAGACACAATATGTACATTAGGGCGGTGTGAATAAACATTTGGGAACATTCATCTCACTTCCCAACATCATAGCTCAAATGTTTACTAAGCTATCTCTACATGTCATACCATCATTTGAAAGAAAATTTTATTAGCTTTCGAATGGGGTAGTTAGCATTTTGATATGAGGTATGGTTTTCGAGTAATAACTGACAAAGGAAAACCTATTTCCGTCAGACAACAAACTTTATTCGGGGAGCTCTAGTGAAAAACTTTTCTTGGCAGTGTTATGTTTTTATTTTATCACCTTATGCAGAATTTCATGGGCCTTCACATGATATAATCAGCGTTCTCCTACATCTCATAGTTTTCGAAAAAAATGAAAAAAACTACGATGTTCCCACGCCATGCCGTGGCTGTAGGGTGGTTTCCTGCCTCCCTCTAAGCTCCGGCACATATTTCACCAATTCCTTGTACAGTAGATATGCACACTATAGTCACACAATTCACTGTCACTATTTTTATAGTTGAATACTCACATTTGGTGCACGGTAGAGGCAGTGTAGTTGATTAGGAACAGTAGCACAATCTTCATAGGGCCAACGGCTGATAACAGCTAGGAACGCTTCGCAAACATCTAATTTCCTATTGCAAACACCAAATCTAATCACAATAGTCCCTAAAAACTATACATAAACACCACTGGTATGGTGAAATATGTCACACAGCCGGGACGGGGAAAATAGGAGAGATTTAAAGGGACAAGACGGCGCACTAGCTTCCCCACTCACAACTCATTTGGTACTGTAAAACCTGTCTGCTCTCTCGCGGGTATCGGGACCCACTGTTGCCAACTCATTACTTTTGACAATAGCTGCGGAAACTATGATGCCTCCAAAAATGACGCAAATTGACCGAAAACTTTTTCTGAGGGCGAATATTTTATGGTTTTATGACGCTAAAGGCGTCACTGCGTATTTACAAGGAAAGACCCTAACGCATCACCACGTAGGAAGGGGTTAAAAAGGGGTGCCAAATCCCTGACCATGTACTTCTCCTCACAGCTTTCATGCAGCCAGCTCAATCTCTTGTCAGTTCCCTAGCCTCACCGACTTCCTAACTTCTCTTCCTCACACCCTCATCCATCATATCTCTCCACCTTCTCCTTGGCCCACCTTGCCTCCTCCCTCCATCAAATTCACTCAGATATACCTTTTTTACCACTCTATTGTTATCCATTCTCTCCACATGACCATACCATCTCAGTACACTCTCTTCGATTCTGGTGTCCACCGACTTCCTCGCTCCACGTCTTTCACCAATCACATAATTTTGCATCCTATCCACCCTCTGTACTCTGCATACATTCCTCAGCAGTCCCATCTCCACTTCTCCTACTCCTGACTTTTCATTTTCATGACACACCACAGTCTCACATCCATATCTTAAAGTTGGCACTAACACTCCTTTACGTAAGCCTCGTGCAGCTGCAACACTCAAGCCTGTCTTTCTTACCAAGGCCTTCATTGCACTCTACTTTCAACTTCTTTTGCACATTTTCCTCCCTCTTCTATCACTGTACCCAGGTATTTGAACTCTCTCACCAATTCCAGTCTCTCCATTCACTGTAACATCGCACTGGGAGTCACCTTCTCTCTCAATAACCATCACTTTACTCTTTTCTACATTTACTCTCAAGGCACGACGCTCACAGACATCATCAAAACTCTGCACTAGCCTACCAAGTTCTTGTCCGGCACTTGCAAGCAGTACTGCATCATCAGCATACAACAAATCTGAGATATACCATCCATCACCATTCATTACCAACGCCATCCCTCTCTCCATTACTCGTGTTTTTACTTCTCTCATCACCCCATCCATATATATATATTGAATAACCATGGGGACATCACACAACCTTGTCGCATGCCCACACCGATCATGAACCATTCCCTTAGATGCCCATTAACCCTTACACATGTTTCACTACCATTATAAAAACTCTTGACAGCACCTAGCAGCTTACCATCTACACCGTACATGCGCAAAACTTTCCACAATCCTTCTCTGTCCACTTTGTCGTATGCATTTTCTAGATCCATGAATCCCATAAACACCTTATGGTCCTTCTCACAAGCCTTTTCTGCTATCTGTCTCACTGCAAATATTTGATCCACACATCCTCTGCCACTCCTAAAGCCACTTTGTTCATCACTCACTAGGATTTCTGATATCTCTCTTACACTATCTACAGTATAATAATTCTTCCATATACCTTCCCTACCACACCCAATAGACTTATACCACGATAATTCTTGCACTCACTTTGTTCACCTTTAGTTTTGTACAGGGGTGCAATCACAGCCTTTTTCCACTCTGCAAGCACAGTTTCACTCATCCATGCCTTCTTACATATCTCCAACAAGCACTTCATTCCACTCTCTCCACTACATATAAGCATCTTTGCATTTGCCTCATCAACCCCAGCTACTTTCCCATTTTCAGCTGCTTCACAGCACTCTTCATCTGTGTGAGTGTCATGTCTCCTGGCACTTCATTCCTTCTCTGCACACCCCCAAAACCAATCATGTTTACAGCCGCACTGCTCTCTCTATTTCCATTCATCAAGCTTTCAAAATATTCTTTCCATCTGGTCCTTACTTCATCCCCAGGGGTTAATACAGTGAGTCCTCGAAATACGAAAGGGATAGGGACCAAAAAAAAATTTCGTAATCCAAAATTTTGTATATCGGAACGATTTTCCCCATTGAAATATACATATAAGGGGGGGATGCATTCCAGGATCCCATTGGACCCCCCACTTAAACTTTACCCCCTCCTATTTAGAAGTATGCAATACACGTATGCAGTACCATACTATTGTACAGACATTAAAAAATAAAACATACAACTAATTACTGTAGTATTAGTACACTGTACAGTTAAACATTGACCTGTGCTGAGGCTGGAGATTCGTGTCGTTGATATGGTGCTAAGTCACATGGTGGGACCCTAATAATTTCCAATTTCCTCTCCAGAGTCAGAGTACAGTGTTGTTTCTTCTTGGCAACTGGTTCCCCAGATGCTGAAGATGATGCAGGGCGCTTAGGAGGCATGGCGAAAATACAAAAACAGGAAGAACAGCAAAAAACTGTGTAACGTACAGCGAAGCTGAGAGGAGAGGACAAACGTGGCTCGACTGGAAAGCACGCGAAAATGTGTTTTACCGGAGAGGGGTTAGTTCGTTTTCTCACCGTAAGCGAGCGCGGCATTGTGCAGCGTGCCCATTTTGAATTTTTCATATCTCCTCTCGTATCGCTTTTCATACCATCAAGACAGATACTTTCATATTATAGAATTTGTCCTACATTCATCGCTTTCGTACCATCGGAAATTTGTACTTCGAGTTTTCATATTTCAAGGACTCACTGTAATCTATCACCTACATCCTTCACACCATCACATTTCTTTCCTCTTTCACTTCTACAATTCCGCACCTCTTTCCAGAATAACTTCCTATTTTCAGAGTAGTTAGGATTCATTTTTCTTCCTAGATCATCATTTACCTCCTCCTTTTTCCTCTTCACTAGCCTCTTTACGTGCTTCTTGCTCTCAATATATTCAGTTCTTATTTCAACTGAACCCTTGTCCTGTAACCACTTTAGCCACTTCTCCCTCTTTTCCTCCACCACTCTCTTAACCTCCTCATCTCACCAGGCCGTACCTTTCTTCTTTGTTGTTACTCTTGCCACACCACACACCGCTTTAGCATTTGTACCTAAGCAATCCCTATGTGCATTCCACAGGCTGTCCAGATCCATTTCATTCCAATTCACTGATTCTAACTCCTCCTCTGCTTTGGTCCTGTAATCATCTGCCATTTCTTTGATTCTCAGGTTCTCAACTTTCAGTCTTTCTTCCTGACTGCTCCTCTCTCTCCTGATCCACCTCACTCCTCTCAGCTTGATGTTGCATACCACAATCATGTGATCTGACAGACTCCATATCGTCCTCTCATGGCCCTCGTATCAGCAACCATTCCCATCACTGACCTCTCTACAAGCACGTAATCAATCAGGCTTCTTTCAACACGATCCCCATTACCTCTATACCATGAACATTCATGTGCATCTTTGTGTTTGAAATACGAGTTACATATGCACAACCTCCACTCCTGACACATATCCTTTAGTTGCTTCCCATCATCATTTTCTACTGGTACTCCATGACAACCCATTATGTCATCCTCAGGACCCATGCCTACTCTTCCATTCATATCCCCCATTACGATGACTTTACAGCTCCTAGGCATTTCTCCCATTACTTCATCCAGCTCATCCCAACACCTGTCTTTCTCACTCCTGTCCTCACACGGTGCATATGCTACAATCACTGCCACTTTCACCTTCTCAAACTTGAACTTCACATACATACACCTCGAGCTGACACATTTGTAGTCTCTCATTCCACTCTGCCTCACCTCATTCATCAACAAGCCAACTCCTTCCTTGCATCTTCCCCGCCTATTCTTTCCCGATCTTACACATTTCACACCCTCCCACTTCTGCATTTCACACCCTTTCATCTTCATTTCACACAATGCCATCACAGCATATCTCGCACTCTTGAACACATTCACCACTTCCACCCTCTTGCTCTCCTCATTCACACTTCTCACATTCCACATGGCCATGCAAATCTGCCCATTTGGTTGGAGCCCTGGGCAGGTATTGGGCCCTCTGAGGTTCTCTGAAATGACTGCCATGATTAAGTGATTTTGGATAGGGGAATGTGGGGGACACTAAACCCTGCCAGAAACCCTGGTTATATGGTTATACAGCATAATTAACCACACCATAATCTGTAAGTACAGTAAGATTAACAAACAAAACAATAACTTCTAACTGGAGGTTTTCTATCAGCTGTACTATATTATTTACCAAACAAATATTTTTCACATTTAATACAGGTAAAGTTATGACATGACGTGACATTCATATTAAATACAATCGCCAGTTAAAAACTCACCATTCTTCTGTTTCTTATATTTGCCCTTAATGGCAGAGATGGAGATTGCTCCTTCATCGTCATCCTCATAATTATCTGGCTCTAAGTAATTTGCTGACATTCCTCGGTTGGATGCCTTTTCCTTCACCCGCCGCTGCTTGCTCTCTCGCCTCATACATGCCTTCAGCCTGTCCTCATCCCTCTGCAGGTGAAAACATGCATCAAAAAATGCAGAGTACAATATATATATATATATATATATATATATATATATATATATATATATACACACACACAGTATAAATATATATATATATATATATATATATATATATATATATATATACACACACACAGTATACATATATATATATATATATATATACACACACACAGTATACAAATATGGTGTTAGCTCTGTGGCCTGAGTGAGGAGTGGTTGAAAGAAGTTCAATGCAAAGGGATCTTTGTATGTGATATGTGCTAGAAGTGTAATACTGTATGGTAGTGAGACCTGGGCAGTAGAAAAGGATATTTGCAGGCACATACGTACAGAAATGACAATGATTAGGTGGATGTGCAGTGCGTCCTTGAGTGCAAGGCCTAGGGGCGCTAGGTTTACGATGGAAGACTTGAGAGGTAGGATGGGATTAGAGTGTACTGGTGTTGAATTAGGTAGGTGGGGGAGCTCAACATCCACTCACTCGATGTAGTGCTGCCCTCAGGTGCCTGCCCTTTCCTCTCTCCTTTCCTTCCTCTTCTGTCTTTCTTTCCTTCCTTCTTTCCTCTTCCTTCTGTCCACAGGTGACTTTACATTGAGTGATGAGCCAAATGGTTCCCTGTACACCAGGAAACCATTTACTACATTGGGTGGTAACCATATAACCAAATTATGGCACCTGGTGGTTTAGTGGAAAATTACATGGCTCCGGTCAGATTGAGTCAGTACAGGTTTATATCCAAGGGATGGTTGGGGTTCATTGCTCATGTAATGCCACTCAGGGATGAGTGAAGTTGGTCACTCTCATCTTAAATCTCTGGACCTACTTGCCTAGCCCCATGTTTCTATGCTCCTCATGGGGCAACACAAGATTAGATGATGAATGAATGAGAAGAGGTAGACTGAGATAGTTTGGGCATGTGGAGAGGACTGAGCGCACAATATGAGAAGTGTTAACATTAGGGGTAGGGTTGTCAAAGGTAGACCAAAAATGAGACTTGGGACGAGGTCAGTGAGTGCAACCTCAGGGATAAGGGACTGAATAGGGAAGCTGCCAGAGATCAAGAACCACGGAAAGCCACCATTAGTTGACCAACGCCGACCCAAAATCCCTGGTAGTGCAAATCTTCACACAAAATTCATCCAGCCAGCTCGATCTCTTGTCAGTCCCTTAGCCTAACCAACTTCCATACCTATCTTCTCACAGACTCATCCACCATATCCTTCCACCCTCTTTTTGGCCTACCTCCCCTCCTTCCTCCTTCAAATTAGCCCAGATATACCCTTTTCACCACTCAATTGTCATCCATTCTCTGCACATGACCATTCCATCTCAGTACACTCTCTTCGATTCTGGTGTCCACAAACTTCTGCACTCTACATCTTTCACAAATCACATTATTTCGTATCCTAACCACTCTCTGTACTCCACATACATTCCTCAGCAGTCTCATCTCCATTGCTCTTACTCCTGACTTTTCATTTTCACACCACACCACAGTTGCACACCAGTATATCAAAGCTGGCACTAACACTCCTTCATGTAAGCCTCACGCACCTGCAACACTCAAGCCTCTGTTTCTTATCAAGGCCTTGATAGCACCAGCTACTTTCCATCCTTGTGCCACTCTACTTTCCACTTCTTTTGCTCATTTTCCTCTCTTCTCCATCACAGTGCCCAGGTATCTGAACTCTCTCAACAATTCTAGTATCTCTCCATTCACTGTAACATCACACTGCAAGCCACCTTCTCTCTCAATAACCATCACTTTACTCTTTTCTACATTTACTCTCAAGGCACAACGCACACAGACATCTACAAAACTCTGCACTAGTCTACCAAGCTCTTGTCCAGTATCTGCAAAGTAGCACTGCATCATCAGCTTACATGATATTTGAGATACCGTATTCCATTCATTCATTACAAATGCTATCCCTCTCTCCATTACTCGTGTCTTTACTTCTCTCATCACCCCATCCATATACTGTATATACAGTATTGAACAACCATGGGGACGTCACATAATCTTGTCGCACACCCACTCTGATCGTGAACCATTCACTTAAATGCCCATTTACTCTTACGCATACCTCATTACGATCATGAGAACTCTTAATGGCATCTATGGTCCTTTCGCAGCAAGAAGTCCGTTCAGGGTGTGGCAGAATTTGGAATTCCCCCGAGTGCGACGTTGCCAATTTGACCACCAATTATCTGATTATCACTCTGTCTCCCTACCTACCCCCATCACACCTGTTTCTCTCTCTCTCTCTCTCTCTCTCTCTCTCTCTATATATATATATATATATATATATATATATGTATATATATTGTATATATATTATTTATTTCCAATTTTTTTTCCACACCAATTATGAGGTAAAAGTCTAGACACGTTTTATTTTTAAGAGGTTTCCCCTGTAGGCCTAATCCTCTCTCTGATCTTTAATCATAATTTTCTTCGTCATCAGAACTTTCTGTTATATTGACGAAAGAGAGAGAGAGAGAGAAAGAGAGAGAGAGGGAGAGAGAAACAGGTGGGATGGGGGTAGGTGATAATCCGTTAATTGGTGGTCAAATTGGCAACTCTACGGCGTGGCAACATGGGAAAAAAGCACTGCCACGTGTCATAGAATTCATTCAAATCGTTGTTATAATTCTAAAAAGTGATACTCAATGTACTATATAGCTTCCTTTACTATATACAGAATATAAAAAACAATTTCAAATAGCACATAGATGGGAAATAAGAGAGAGAGAGAGGCATGTACTACGGTTGATTTGGCAGCATCGCTAGAGGTGATTCACCAGGTGGGCCCCACCCTGAACGGACTTCTTGCGGTGAAAGGACCATAGCAGCTTACCACCTACACTGTACATGCGTAAAACCATCCACAATCCTTCTCTGTCTACTTTGTTGTATGTTTATTCCAGATCCATAAATGGCATAAGCATCTTATAGTCTTTATCACAAGCCTCCTCCACTATGTCTCACTGCAAATATTTGATCCACACATCCACTGCCACTCCTAAAGTCACCCTGTTCATAACTCACTAGGCCTTCTGATATCTCTCTTACTTTATAAAAATTCTTCCATATACCTTCCCTACAACACTCAACACACTTAAGCCACAAAAATTCTTGCACTCACTTCGTTCGCCTTTATTTTTGTACAGGGGTAAAATCACAGACTATTTCCACTCTAATGGCACAGTTTCAATCATCAATGCCTTCTTGCACATCTCCAACAAGCACTTCATTTCGCTCAGGTATGGACATTCTGCTTAATATTACTCTGACACTGAGTGACAAGCCAAATGGTTTCCTGTGCACCAGGAAACCATTTACTATGCTGGGTGGTAACCATATAACCAAATTTTGGCGCCTGGTGGTTTCGTGGGTAATTATTGTGCTCCAATCGGATTGAGCCGGTGAAGGTTTAAATCCAAGGGGTTGTTGGGGTTGATTGTTCATGTAATGCCATTCAGGGATGAGAGGCTGGTCACTCTCATCTTAAAAGTCGGGACCAACTGCCTAGCCCCGGGCTCTTACGTTCTCCATGGGGTAATGTAGGATTGGATAATGGATGGATGGATGGACAGTGTCGCATTTAATAAGGTACTCCTCTTAACCCCTATTAAATAACAGTGTCTCATCTTAAATGTCAGGACCAACTTGCCTAGCCCCGGGTTCCTACGCTCCTCATGGGGCGATACAGGATTGGATGATGAATGATGGATGGATGTATGCTTAGTATTATGAAGCCCTTCCTCGGCAAATTTAAACTGGTGAACGAGGAACTATGTAGACAGCTATAATAAAACTTTAGGTGCCCCATTCATACATGAAACAAGTAAGCACAGAATATTGGCCATTTACCCTAATACTCTCAGCACGGCTGGTCTCTGGGTCCCTGGTAACATTAGACAGAACTTTGACACCACTGGTCTTCTGTGAACGGTCAGCAAGAGAAAGAGTCATCTTGCGATGGGTAAACGAGTCAGTGGAATGCGGACGGAAGGTCAGCTTGGTGCGGAATACGGCCTGACCCTGAAGACCTGTGCCTTGTCGGATGAACAAATGATTGTGGTCACCCTGCAATTAACAGCAATGTAAGAAGTTGGTTATAAGATGCATAACAGATACATGTGTATGACATAGCTATAACTGTTATATTTAAGCCTGACAATGCTTCCACATCAATTACTTGCTAAGCTGAACAATATGATATGCATAAACTAGGACTAAAAATACTGATAAGAATATGAATGAGAAATTACCAGGAGTAAGATATGCTTAGACCAGTATGAGACAATCACTGCATTTGGTAATTCTTACACCACAAAGTGTATTATATTGTGATTTCCAACAAAAAATACACAGGAAAAAAATATATAGTATTAGATAGTACAGTTAAAAGAAAATTAAACAAGAAATTTCTAATATGGGTAATGTATCACTACAAACATCAACAGATTAAGTGCAAGAAAATCCATAAGGAAACATGGAAGGTTTTTATGACAGACAAATCTGTGCAGTACACAGAAGCATCCAATATCCACCCACTCAAAGTACAACTAACTTTACATGACTCTAATCCTCTAACTTAACCCATGGATTGCTCAATTACCCATTTTTTATCCCAACCCGTGGTGACAAAAAACGAAGAGAAAAAAAGTTTTTTTTTTTTTTATTATGAACCTGGAGATAAACGTCCAGAGAACCATCTGGTGAAAAAAATACTCTCTCTCTCTCTCTCTCTCTCCGTCTTTGCGTAGGGCCATGCATACGTTTATGTATGGGAGTTGTGAAAAAATGAAGAAAAAAAAAAAAAATCAAAAATTATTATTATTATTTTTTTTTATTATAAACCTGAAGATAAACATCCAGGGCATCATCTGGTGAAAAGAAAAAGATCTCACTCTCTCTCTCTCTCTCCGTCTTTGCACAGCGCCATGTGTAAGTTTGCGTAGGGGTCGAGTTGTTACAGTGATGCACGGCCACCACAGCCTGAGCTGTGGCTGGCAATCCACAGGTTAAGAACTCATTTACAGTAGCTACTATGTTGGGTAGTAACCAAATATTAAAAGGATGCATGGTGGTCTGACAGATAAAGATGCTCTAACTGGATGTGACCCATGATGGTTTACATTCGACAGTTGGTTGGGGTCTACTGCTCATATACTGTCAGGTCAGACACTGTTCTGCTACTGGTACCATGTGATCCAGCACTATCTATTTCATGGTCAGATCATCAGCGATTAACCAGCACCCCCACTGGTCTAGGTCAGTGAGGAAGGTGAGCAGACACCTTGAAGAATGAAAAACAAAACTTGCCAAACGGCAGATGAGCACTTTATGCCAACAGCCATCTTGTAGGGTAGGTGGAGCTCGTTAACCTTAGTTGGCAATCCACCTAAGAGAAGGAAACCTCTGATATAAAACCTGTGATTCCATGCCCATGCCCACAGGTTAGTGGTGAGCGCTCTCCTGACTTGGGAGGTTGGGGTGGGGTTTGCATCCCCTCCCTGTAAAGAAAAAACAACCAAGAGGGCAGAGGGATAGGGGTCAGTGCTTACTGCCTGACCCTGACCCTGTTTTGCCAGGGGGTCCTCCCTTCCATGTCGATCTGGCAGGGCTTTTGGAGCCGTCATTCTGGCACCCACCATGATGGTTGCTGGGTAAAGTCTATGAGACCCCAGAAGCCAGATGGTGGGGGGGACTCCCTAGTCCAGATCCTCCTTTTGATTCGTACCATGGTGGCGCAGAGGACACGCGGGCTCCAGGTTCCAAACATGGGTTTAACATTCGGAAGACACCGCGGGTGGGGGCTTGGAGTGTTCTATGACTTTCAAAGGATGATTGACTGCCTTTTTTCTCACGAGAGTTGGGGCAATTGGGAGTCGTGATGGCTGCACTCTCTGAAGTGAAGTGGCCCAGACATGGTGAGATCAGTAGTGATGGTTACACATACTACTGGTCTGGCTGTGACAATGGTGCCCATCTTAGAGGTGTTGCTGTGGCAACTGCTGATCACTATCTCTTGTGTCGACAGCGTTACTCCGGTTGATGAGGGTATAATGCTGGTGAGCCTGAAGTACTCCTTGGGCTTCGTCTCTCTTATTGCAGCGTATATTCCAACTGAAATAAGTGAACAAGAAGAGAAAGAGCTATTCTACACCAAAACTGACCCTGTTGTGGAACTGTGCCTTTCGCGAAATATACTCCTGATCTTGGGTGACTTTAATGTAGTTACTGGCACTGACAGCGAGGGCTTCAGGGACTGGACAGGTCCCCATGGCTCTGGAACCATGAATTCCAATAGTTCTTACCTTCTGGATATTGCAAAATACCGTAAGTTAAGAACTGCTGGATCCTGGTTTCGCAGCCAAATCTTCACTGTTGGGCTTGGTATCCCAATACCGGAGGGGTTGCTATGAAGACTGATCACATTCTTGTTAGTACTCACTGGAGGATCCTTCACAATTGCAGGGTTTTCAGGAGTACAGAGTTCTTTGCTGCTGATCACAGACTTGTTGCTACTCTAAGGCAACAAATCAGAAAGGAGAGATTCCCAAGATGTCACAAAAAAAGGTTCCATCTTGAGAAATTCATGGATGGGGAGTGTACATATAAGAATGCAGTGGCAGTCTCAAATTGGTTCGATGTGCTCAGTACTGTTGAGGACCCTGCTGAACGATGGGATATCTTTAACCCCCATCCACCGGGTAAAGTCTATACACATCACAATCTGGCTTCCACACAGCCACCAGGTAGTGGCTGTACATGCAAGTGTCTTCCTGAATTCCCACCATCATTTGAACCAGCTGCCATTTCATCTCGGCACCAAAGGGTAGGGAGGGAGTCCTTCCACAGCACACTGGCAAGAGTCAGTCTCGCCCGTGTGCTTTTGCAAGGTGTACAATGATGCCTTCAGGTTCCTATCTGTCTGATTCTGTCTGCACCGCCTGTAGCAAACTGCATCATCCACCCCTACCAAGCCTCTTTGCAAGGATACTTGGATAGGGCTCAGTGATAGTGCCATAAGGCATGCCTCGGATCAAACGGAGTCTAGTTTATCTAGCAGTGGAGAAGTTATCACGTCGAGAGCAAAACCATAGTCGGTGCCGCAGGCAGAAGCATGAAAACGTCCAGCTCTCGCGACGAAAATTAGTTCTCTTCCCCACGTCATTACTCAACCACGCAACAACCTACAGACCTGGGGATACTTTCATTCACAAGAGGAAGAGTTGGTAAGTAATATGTAGAGATGTACTGATGTACTGGTATTGGCATCAGCATCAGTGGTATCAGCCCATTTTAAGAGTATCGGAATCAGAACTAGTATCGGCTGATTTTCTGCCGATACTACTGATACTTAAAAGCAATTTAGTGTACTTAAAAGCAATTTAGTGCGTAGTATATCACTCACTGGAAGTTATTTTGTTAAATAGAATTTGGATGTTTTATAGGGATGAAAAATCAATTATGGGTAATATCCAATTGTTCAGTATCACATTATTTTGAGTACAAGGTGCATAGTAGTTTAATGACAAACTTGAAAAAAAGAAAGTTGTACGAGTATGTGCAACAGCTTAACAGATTGGTCTCCATTGCACTGGTATCGGTATCGGTATTAATATCGGTATCGGTTCAATTTTGTGGTATCGGCATCAGTAAAAATTCTGGTAACGGTACGTCTCTAGTAATATGGTCTTTGTTTCCCTAAGTGCTACACTCTCCATGATATTAAGGTTTGAAAACAAGCAATTTCCGGGAAATTGCCAGGTGATAACAGTGTTATAATAGCCTGGCATTTGGGGAATAAGCATGCTACCCTGGCAGCAGCGGATGAGTGTACAGGAGACCGCCTAAGATCAAAGTAGGGATTCATCTCACAGGGGACGTTGACCACAGTTGAGGAGAGTCGTGCTGCCAGACTGGCTGGGAATCAGGAACAGCACTGACTTCTATCTCAATGGGCATGAGTTTCACTTAGTGCTGCCTTGGGTGACTGTACATTATGTAATAAGACAAATGGTTTCCTGTGTCTCAGGAAACCATTTATTAAGTTGGGTGGTAACCATGTAGCCTAATGACACCTGGCAGTCAACTGGATTAAAGAACTCCAACCAGATCTAGCTCATTATGACTTACATCCGCTGAGTGGCTGGGGGTTATTGCTCACATAATGCCGCTCTGGGGCAAGTGATGCTGGTCACCCTCATTTTAAGTGTTGCGAATGAGTAGCCTCACTCCTGGCTCCAATGTTCCATATAAAAAAAAAAAAAAAAAAAAAGGGGGGGGGGGGCCTTAATACAAGATTGGATGATGGATATGGTACAACAGTATTCAGGGCAGATGGTTGAAAATAAATAAATAAATAAATAAATAAAAAAATAACAATCTCACACTGTACCCTTCAGGGAACAGGGGCCTGAGGCTACACATCATTTTGCAAGACACTTTAAGGACAGGACACTGTACCAGTCTACATTCATAGTAGCATTTTACAAAAACTAATAGGGGAATTTCCTTACCTGCTTTGCACAGATGACAAGCAAGAACAATGTATGATAAATAAAACCAAACATGTATTAACTTCACCAACAAACCTGCAAAGGCTGCTTGTACACATCAAAGATTTCAGAACCAAGGTGAAGAGACATGGATCCATTAGACCAGCGAACCAACTTGGCATTACTCTCCTTCACCTCGTTGCCCTCTCAGTCAAACACAGTACGCCACCGCATTGTATTCTCAACCTTCAGTTTTAGCCTGAAATTGCAATGTTTGTTGGGTAATTTCTTTAACTCTCTTAACACTGCTTAGCATGAATCACTATAGCTGTGTAAATACTATCATGTGTGCAGAGTCCCTTTCTTTGTTTCTGGGTTCAGTCTCACCTCAAGGTGAAAATTACGAGTTGGGGTAACAATAATGATCATAATCACCACAGTAAGAAAGTTGCTCTGGCATGGCATTCCTTCAATCATAATGCCTTTTGAAGAAGAATTCTAGACTAAGGCTATCTTTGCTGAGCAGCAGTAAACTATTCAATTCACTCCACTAAAACAAATTATCTTGTCAACCTGAATGGCATTTGGCACACACAAATTGTAATGCCAAGTACAACTGGAAAGTAATTTAAATTTTGAAAACTAAAGATGACAATGGCACAATGCACAAGTGAACAGCCAAGTAGTAGAAGAGTAGACTGCTGATTAACCCGTACCCTCCCGTCATCATACTTCATACAAGGGTCCATAGGAGCCGCCATTGACCTGTCATCGTACACCATACGATTCGCAATTGCAAGGCACATTGTGTGCACATTTTTAAAATTTCGCAAGTGATTTGTGGCAGGCAGACGCATGAGACCTTCCTCTAGTGTATGTTAGTAGAAACAACAGCATCAGCTAGTCAAATGTGCCACAAATCGGTGATTTATGGGTGGTACCATTATGAACCTATGTTATTTTCACCCATTTTATATATATATATATATATATATATACCACAATATTGTTGATGTATATGTACTTTTGTAGCAAGTAAATGTAAATATATGTATTTAGGTTGGTTTTGATTAGTTACCCTCCTCCTTCCCACTGTAGAAAACAGAGCAGCCGCACTGGCCCGTTAACAGAACACCTGGCTGAGGTGAGGGGAGACCCACCTTAGGAGCACTTGGGGGTGACGGGAGCAATTTTCTTGCTGATTTTCGTTAGTTTCTCACCAAAAGGGAATGTTTGAGAAAAAAAATAATAATAATAAACAGGTTTTCAGGAGGTGAGGGGGGCCCAAAAAAACCGGAAGGGTAGGGGTTAAAAGGTCCCAAGACTAATCATGACTATGGCAGGGAACACTTTAATCTTTAGCATAGGGATCTTATGTCAAATTAAATTGTGGTAGGTGGGGGCACTCACCATCCACTCACTCGATGTAGTGCTGCTCTCGGGTGTCTGCACTTTCCTCTCCATCCTTCATTCCTGCCTTTCTCTTCGGTCTTTCTTTACTTCATTCTTTCCTTGTCCTTCTGCCTACGGGTGACTTTACACTCCCTTTTCTGTCTTTCTTTCCTTCCTTCTTTCCTCTTCCTTCAGCTTGTGGGTGACTACGCTGAGTGACAAGCCAAATGGTTTCCTGTACACCAGGAAAGCATTTACTAAGCTGGGTTCGTTTCGTTTTTCGTTTCGTTTTTTAAAGGCTCCAACATGCTTGCATGTGTCGGCCTTGGTCACCTAATGGCGGCTCTCCACGCTGCACGATCCATTGCAGCCTCCATGTTCAGTCCCTTAACCCTAAGGTCACACTTAATGACCTCGTCCCATGTCTTTCTCGGTCTACCCCTCATAACCACAACCCCAATATTAACACTTCTCACCTTCCTCACCCAATTATCATCCACCATCCTCTCCACATGTCCAAACCACCTCAATCTACCTCTCCTCATCACAACACCAATACACTCCAGTCCCATCCTACCTCTCAACTCTTCCATTGTAAACCCAGCCCCTCCAGGCCTTGGACGCAGGGACGCACTGCACATCCACCTAATCATTGTCATTTCTGTATGTCTGAGCCGGCGAATGTCTTCCTCCTTCACTGCCCAGGTCTCACTGCCATACAGCATTACACTCCTAACACATGCTACATACAAAGACCCCTTAGCACGAAGGGAGAGCCCTCTCAATGTCAGGAGAGGCAAGAGCTCCCTGAACTTCTTCCAACCACTTCTCACCCTAGCCACAGAGCTAGCTCCAGCCCCACCTCCAGCACACAACATGTCTCCCAAATAACAAAACTCTTCCACACACTCAAGAGATTCACCAGCAAGTTCAATCCTTTCACGTCTGACGATCTCCACCTGCTCACCCCGGCACGCCGTACACATAAAATCAGCATTATCTCGCAGTCTACCTCTGATACCACTACATCTCTTATGCACCCATTTATCACACACACTGCACAAGATGGAATTACTTCCCACGCCCTTGTGGCAAACTGCACATGGCCACTCTCCCTCGTCTTTGACAGTACCGCCACCAACCCTAGATATCATCACTTTTGTTTTATCTGCATTTACCCTTAAACCCTTTTGTCCCATACAATCTCTCCATTTCCTAAAGCTTTCCTCCGCCTCCCTTTCATTCTCTGCAATCAACACCAAATCATCAGCATACAACAACTCCCACGGGAGTCCGTTTCTAAAGTCACGTGAAAGGGCTTCAAGTACCATGATAAACAACATGGGACTCAAGACTGACCCCTGATGCACACCAACATTCACGGAAAACTCATCACTCAAATCTCCATTCACTCTCACCTGGGTGTGAGCACCCACATACATGGCCATAACCACCCTAACCAGCCACTCCTCCAAGCCAAGCTTTCTCATTGCCCACTTCACCACCTCTCTAGGGACTCTGTCAAAGGCCTTTTCCAAATCAACAAAAACAAAATAAAGATCCCTTCTCCTACCAATATATTTTTCCTGAAGCTGTCGAACAATGAATATGGCATCAGTGGTCCCCCTACCTGGGTGGTAACCATATAACCAGATTTTGGCGCCTGGTGGTTTTAGTGGGTAATTATTGAGCTCCAATCGGATTGAGCTGGTGAAGGTTTATATCCAAGGGATGGTTGGGGTTGACTGCTCATGTAATACCACTCAGGGATGAGTGAGGCTGGTCACTCTCATCTTAAATGTAAGGACCAACTGCCTAGCCCCGGGCTCCTATGCTCCTCATGGAGCAGTGTAGGATTGGATGATGGATGGATGGATGGAAATTACATTACATTTAGAGATCATAAACAAGACTAAAATGTGTAGGCCTTTTCACTCAATTGCAGCTCTCCATGTGTCACAATCTTGAGCATACCAGAAGATTTAGGTATATACTGTACAACTATTAGCACTTAGGGAACTGATTAAGGTAGTACTGTATCTAACAATCACCATTCAGTGTCTCCCATGCTGAATAAAGCTGTCTACAAGATGACTACAAGACATATCATTGGCTTAAGGGGGTTAAGGATCAGAATTTAAGTAAGAGAGTCATTAGCTAATGATCTTCAACAGGAGCTACCAATACGACCTGAACACACAAGCCCTAACTATTAACATTAGCATCCCAACAGTGATGGTGTGCTGTGCAATATATGCCATCTTCATGCCTATCAGAGGACACTTGGGCACAAGGAGACAGACTACCTAGGATAAATACAATTACAGTTCATTAAAAAATATAATAAATATATACAACCATATCTTATCTAAAGGTGAATGTAGAGAAGAGTAAAGGTATGGTCTTCGAGAGAAGTGAAGTCAGTGAATGTACAGCGAGGTTGGATGAGGAGGAAATGGAAAATGTGTGTTTAAGAACTTGGGTAGTATGATGAGTAAGGATGGAAGCTTAGGGGGTGAAGTGCTTGAAAGGGTACAACAAGGAAGAAAGGTTGCTGGTTCCTTGAAAGCAGTGATAAGAAACAAGGAAGTGAGCATGGAAGTGAAAAAGTTACTACATGACAGTATTGTGATACCAACTTTAATGTATGGAAGTGAAGCTTGGATCTTGTTGGAAGGACAGAAGTCAAGAGTGAGAGATGTGGAAATGAGTTATCTGAGAGGAGCATGTGAGTCACATGGAGAGACAGACTGACAAATGAGGAAGTGAAGGAGCATTGTGGTGTGGATGTGAATGTGATAGGAAGCGTTAAGAGAAACACACTGAGGTTGTTTGGCCTTTTGGAGAGGATGGAGAGTGAGAGACTGATGAGGAGAGTGTATGTGAGTGAGGTAGAGGGGGAAAGAGGGAGGGGGAGGACCAAGGATGAGATGGGGGGATGGAGTGGAGAGGTATATGAGAGAGGGGTGTGTGAGCTGGGAGAGAGGCAGTGAAATCGTGGGGGACGGGGCGACATGGAGGCAATTTGTTTGTGGCCACCCCTTGCGGGATTGGGGCATCTGGCAATAGACAGATAGACATACCTTATCCTCAGTGCTCCTGCTTTTATAAGCATCAATAAAACTCAATGTATGGGTATGTATGAATATGGTGTCTGCAAAACGAAAATGAAACAGGAAAAGAATTTACTGACAGGGTAAACACTAAAAATAAATAAATATATAAATAAATAAATAAACAGCGCAGAAGAATGATATGTAATTACAGTAAGAGCAGTAATTGTTAAAAGTCTGGGATGTGCTAGAAAATATCACAGCTTTTCCATACAAAAGGTACTGTATACAGTATCAGGAGAAACTTGCAAATCAGCTTCACAGGCAGGAATGCAACTTTTTGTACTCTGCAGTCTTAATAACAAAAACAATGCAAAAAATAACAAACAATGAATTACAATGCTCCTATTACCACTCTCTGGTCTGTCATAAGCTCACCAACTTACCTTGCACGACCTTCTTCATCCAACGTCTCCTCTTCATCAATCTCATCTTCATAGAGTTCAGGATCAAAGGGGCGCGTCTCAATTGACAAGAAATTAGGCAGTTTGACAAAGTGGATGTCCCGCCCAAGGTCTGTGTTGATCTTTGGAATTTCTGCCTCAATCCTGGTCTCTGGTGGGGGGCCTTCTTCCTCTTTTTCTTCATCCTTCCATCAGAGATAACAGATTATCAGACTTCAGGTGACCAGCTTTCTTACAAAAGCCACTAATATTCTAGGACATGATAACTTTAAAAATTACATTACAGTATATACTGTGTGTGTATATATATATATATATATATATATATATATAGATGGCAGTCAATGCTATAATCTCTACTGAACAGTGTACATGCACTGTGAATGCAACTTCATCATAGGATGCACAGCTGGAAAATGCATTACTACAGAGTGCAACCAGGAGTAAAAATTTTGTACTGCCCAGCTCGAATGATGAATAACTCAGAGTATTCTCCACTCCAGCAGGCACTGTTAATTATTATCCTGGTTTGTACTTCATCTCGATTACTGACATAAGTACTGTACCATCATTTTGAAATTGTAATTATCTGAGCAAGTAAGTTAGAACACTTTAAGACATGCAGTACAGCTATCACAAACTGACTTAGGACCTCCTCCCACAAGGTGTTAAAAAACACAGAAATCATAGCATATCACAATGTTTGTTCATAAAATGCCATTCATTAATATGAAACCATGTTTCCCTTGTTTTTCAGGACCAGTTGGATGCGTTTTGTCATGGAATCACTTAGATCTCTAATGTAATCTAAGGATATTTCTTTGCACCAAACATTTGTCAGTTCAGTCCTGAGGTTGTCCAGATTGGGTGTCTTCTTCTCTGCCATGATTTTCGTCATCTTTGCCCTCCAGTTTTGTATCGGATTTAGATCCGGACTGTTGCCAGGCCAGTCAAGGACCTCAATCCAATTATCCTGAGGCCATTTTGTCACCTTCCTTGACTTGTGACATGCAGCTGAATCGTGCATGAAAAAGTCAAACCCATGAATAGCAAAAAAGTTTAACAAATGATCTTTCAGAACTTGAATGTACCAGCCACCATTCATCATCAAGTTCCTAAGAAGATAGTAGAGGCCTCCCCTTCCCATTTCACCTGAGAAACACCCCCATACCATTACTGATTGTGAGTGCTTAACAGTCGGCACCGTGTAAGTAGGGTCATATTGACTAAGCGAGGCAGGGCGATGGACCTTGGCAGAATGCGCCTGGAACACTTGAAATGTGCTTTCATCGGAAAACATAACTTTTCTCCACTCATCCAATGTCCAGTGTGCATATTTCTTGGCAAACTGAATGCGCTGCTTCTTCATGCGGTCAGTGTGAAGCAGTTTCTTGGCTGTGGTGCGGTTTGGCAAACCCAGATTCTTCTGCAAGCAGTGTTGAGTAGTTCGAATTGAGACGTCTTGTAACAGCTGGGGATGCATTCTCTTCAATTCTGCTGCTGTCAGTCGAGGGTTCTTGATTACTTCCCTCTTCAGAACCGTATCTGGACCTCTGGAAGTCGTCCTCTTCTTTCCACCACCATGCTTGTGCTCTGGTACGACATAAGGTGGCAGGCTGCACGCTGCAGCAGGGATCTTCATAACGGTTGACTTTGCGGATCCAGTACGTTCACAAATCGTGTTGACATGGACATTATCCTGCCTCCATGCAATGATATGGACCCTCTCATCCCTTGAGCAGTACTTTCTAAGCATGACAACTCAACTCTAGGAAAATGACAGGGCAAACAGTAATGCACACGAAAAAAGAGGGAGGTGTAAGCTCGGAGTGACAGGAACATACACTCCCACTAGCAATTCTGTGTGTAGGTCCTAAGTCAATTTGCAGTGGATGTAAGCTGGTACAGCAAAGCTGCAAAATTGTACTATCTATGTACATCTATGGAAAGCTTATGAAAAAGTACCAGGGGTTATGAAAGTGGATTATCTCAAAATTTGTCACCATACTGCTGAAAAAGGCAAAAAAATGCCAAACTGCCCACCAAAAGCACTATCTGAGAAACTTAAGCTACAGAAGATCTACATATACTGTATACATCATCTGAAAGCTCATGAAAAAGTATTACTGTAGGCATTATTTAAGAGACATTTCTCAAAAACTCCCATCATACTGGGGGGAAAAAAAAAAAAAAAAAAAAAGCCAAGTCAAACACCAAAACTGTGTTATTTCAGAAACAATTGAAGCTCCAATGAACCTACATTGTTGGAAGGCTTATAAAAAAGCAACTGCTGTTTCTTAAGTTAACCTATTTTCAAAAACTGGAAAACTGAAAAAAGACTGAAAGTGCCGAACACCTAAACTGGGTTATCTCGGGAGCTATTAAAGATACAAAAAACCCAGACACATCGCTGGGAAGTTTATAGAGATGTAAGTGGTGATATCCAAAAAATCTCCAACCACATTCCTGAAAATAAGCCAAAAATCACCAAAATGAGCACCAAAATGCAGTTATCTTAGAGACTATTAAAGCTACACACATCATGGGCAAATTTATTGAAGGTAATAATTGTTACTGAAAAGGCTTTTCTCTTTGCAACCCAACTGCTCAAAAATGCCAAAAAGAACACCAAAACTGGATCTTGGAAATTAATAATCCTGCAGCAAACTTACACACACACACACACACACACACACACACACACACACACACACAGGTGGAAAGCCTATGGAAATGGAAATTGTTTCATTCATTCATTCATCTAATCCAATGTTGCTCCATGAGGAACGTAGGAGAGAAGCAAATTAATCACAATTTCAAAGTGATCATTAATATCACGCAAGTGGCATGACACAATTTTCTTTTGACTACAGTATAATAAAAACTTTAGCAAGTTTGTTTACTTATACACAACCACACTTATTAGTGTCCAGATGTACATAACTTAACAGTACATCATTTTATTTCATGGATTCTGAATGTCAAAGCCATGAGAAAAAGCTGAATCAAAGATATAAAAAATTCGGCAGTGGCATGAGCACAAAATTTTGCCATTTCAAAAACTTATCTAGATGTCCATATAATACTGTACTGCCTTGATGCATCTTACAAAGAAAAACTAGTCATGCATACATTACTTAAACTAGTCAAGCATACATTACTTACACCTATGAGGTGACTGTAATACATCACTGTGCCATATGGGTTTACAGCCTATTATCATGACTCCATAATCTGACTCAGTTTATGGCAAAGCACTGTAATAATGTGGAGCTGCTACAACATAAAATGCATACTGTAACTTCTTATGCCTCCCTTAATCAGGCTTACCTCAGGCACCACAAGCCTTGGAGATCCAGACCTTGATCTTGACCTATCCCTTGATCTTGACCTATCCCTTGATCTTGATCTGGACCTGTCCCTAGATCTTGATCTGGACCTGTCCCTAGATCTTGACCTTGAGCGTGATCTGGACCTGGAGCGCCGCTTTTCACCTTCTTCACCTGCCTTGGCTACGTCATCTTCGTCATCACTAATGTCATCGGCATCACCAAACAAGTCTGCTGCCCCAACTGAAATGGAAAGTCTGTATCTAGAATGGGAAGCAAATGCAGGTATACATGCAGAGAGGGGAAGGTGAAATAGTACATATTCTGCTGAACTAAAACATCAGAGCAAGCTTTGTACAACAGATCCTTCTTGTATGATGAACTGGTAAGCAATGAATCGCTTATACATTGACAAAAAGTTAGGACCTTTTCTTTATATGATAGAATTTTCACTTATATGATGATTACAATCCTAAACAAATCCTCACTCATTGATATATGATCACAATTTTCGCTTATATGATCATCCTCATGCAAGTCTACAGTCATTTGTTTGTTTCACGATGACATACGCACTGGTCACTAGTGGGTGTGTACATGTCAGTATGCTCTACAGTATGGTGCATTTCCTAGCTTAAGCTTACATAGCTAGGAGATTAAACCATCACAATATAGTAATATTCTGGTTAACCAAATTCACAATATAGTATCTTGATGTGTCACAGACTTGTAAATGATGTGGATTAACACGAAAAGGCAAATGACTGTTCAAAGACTAAAAGTGAAGTCGAAGACTAAAAGAGAATGTGTTTAGATACATATTCACACAGGGAGCAAATGGATATACACAGGGTGGTAAATGTGGAATATAACAATGAGTTCGAAGGTAGGAGGAAGCAGGACAGACCGATGATGATGAATGGTTATGATAAATTACTGAGAATGCAATGTATGAAGCTGACAAAAATAAGGAATGGGATACAAACCCAGTGCAATGCAGAATGAAACTGCCCTTCTGCAATTCCTCCTCCTCCTTTTAGGGGATAGGGAGAGAGTTGTGGGATGTTTGTATAATTTGGAAGATGAGCCACCCGGTTATACAAACTACCTTGATAATACAAGTAACAATAAGCGAGAGAGGAAAAAAAGAGGGGGGGAGACTTATTCACTGATAGGGAAATGGACACTATACCATACCAAAGAGAAGCTTTCTAATGCTCAATCTTGAAGAATGGGTGTGGTTCATCTTTTGGTAAAGCACAAGAAAAATTTGCCTATTATTCCACTGCATGCATCTAACTCACACATTATACAGCTAACTACTGTATACTCTTTTTGAGCTGATCAGAGAAGAGCAGAGCCATCAGCTTTTGAAAGCTGGCAGCCAATTGGTTGTCCAAGTGCATTCAATATTAACGACGCATTTTAAATTATTTTTATTATAGGGGTTTCAGTAACCGTTTGATGATACGACTGCCAAAATAAATTTGTATAGATAATTATTTCTATCTATCTATCTATTGCCAAACACCTTAATCCCGTAAGGGGTGGCCACAAACAAATCACCTCCATGTCACCCTGTACAATGCCATTTCACTACCCTGCTCCCAGCTCACATCCTCTTCTCTTATATACCTCTCCACTCCATCCCTCCATCTCATACTTGGCCTCCCCCTCCCTCTCCCCCCCTCCACCTCACTCACATATACTCTCCTCGTTTGTCTCTTGCTCTCCATCCTCTCCACATGGCCAAACCACCTCAATGTATTTCTCCTAAAGCTTTCTATCACATCTACATCCACACCACAATGCTCCATTCACTTCCTCATTTGTCAGTCTGTCTCTCTACGTAACTCCACGTGCTCCTATCAATTAACTCATTTCCACTGCCCTCACTCTTGACCTGTGCCCTTCCAGCAAGGTCCAGGTTTCACTTCCATACGTCAGGTTTGGTATCAAAATACTGTACTGTCATACAGTGACTTTTTTACTTTCATGCTCACTTCACTGTTCCTTATCACTGCTTTCAAAGAACCAGCAACCCTTCTTCCCTGCTGTACCTTTTCAAGCACTTCACCCTATAAACTTCCAAAAAAACTGGGACTTATGTACAGAGTTCATGAGTTCTTCACTAACGAGCAGATAGCCACAATATACAAAAGCCATGTGCGTTCTCAGATCAAATACTGTTCACCACTGTGGAGTGGATGTGGAGCGGCTGCATTGAGGCAGTTGGACAAAATTCAGAATAAAGCCATTAGATTAATCAATAATCCTGCCATAACGCAGGACCTTCCTCCGTTATCAGTACGTAGAGGTGTAGCTTCTTTAGCACAATTTTATTGATATTTTTACAGTAAGTGCTCTAACGAACTGGCTTCAATTGTGCCTCCCCTTCACATTTTCTCCCGAAATACTCGGGCAGCTGGGAGTGCCCATGAACTCACACTCTCTCCCCCACAAAGCAGAACCTCTGCTTATCAAAATTCATTTATCCCCAGAACTACTACTCTCTGGAATTCACTTCCTGAGAGTTGCTTCCCACATACATTTAATACTCTCTATTTTAAATCCAATTGTTTTAAGTATTTTATGAATGGAGGATGCCTTTAGGCACATGGACTTATTTTTTTTCCATTGTTTTTCCTTCCTCCATTCATTATCAAAATAAAATAAAATAAAAAATCCTCACTCATCACACTACCTAAGTCTATCTATCTATCTATCTATAGCCCGACGCCCTAATCCCGCAAAGGGTGGCCGCAGACAAAACGCCTCCAAGTCACTCTGTCACCCACCATTTGACTACCCTCCCCCCAACTCACCCCCCCCTCCCTCATATACCTCTCAACTCCATCCCTCCACCTCATCCTCGGTCTACCCCTCCCTCTCCCTCCCTCCACCTCACCTACATACACCCTCTTAGTCAGTCTTTCATTCTCCATTCTCTCCACATGTCCAAACCACCTCACTGTATTTCTCCTAATCTTCTCAACCACATCCACATCTACCCCACAACGTTCCTTCACTTCTTCATTCGTCAACCTGTCCCTCCACGTCACTCCACATGCTCCTCTCAAGTAACTCATTTCCACTGCTCTCACTCTTGACTTGTTCCCCTCTTGCAAGGTCCATGCCTAAGTACAGTACTTAAATGCACTCAAAATTTACATTTCCTCCTCATCCAGCCTCACTGTACATTCAGTGGCTTCTTTTCTCTCAAAAAGCATAACTTTACTCTTCCCTACATTCACTTTTAGATTCTGTTTCTTACACATTAATTTAAAAACAGGGCCTTACTAAGTTTATCATATGGCCTAGATACTTGAGAAATTTTGAATTCTCAAAAAAGTCAAAACATGTCCAGATAAGGTTTGACAGGTGCTGTACCTTGATTTTTTTTCTCATATTCAGGCAAATTAAGATAATTTTGTATAATATAACTAGTAAAACATCACAATTGCAATGAAATATAAAATATTCCTGGAATTTTCATGAATAATAGACAGAGGGGTAAGCTGCTCATGGGATGTCCCACTTGACTAAGCAGAAAAATACTAAAGTTTATTTGAAAGCATTTTGTTTTCGAATCAGTTTGCATTATGCTCTCTACTTTCACATCATCAGTAAGTTTTCTATCTTTTTAGTTTCAAATATCTAGTTACAACTTTGGTGGTTGATGGGGGTAACAGCCCTTTCCTCTCTTCTTTCTTTCCTTCCTTCCTTCCTCTTCTGTCTTTCTTTCCTCTTCCTTCTGTCTATGGGTGACTCTACACTGAATGACAAGCCAAATGGTATGCTGTATACCAGGAAACCATTTACTAAGTTGGGAGGCAACCATATAGCAAAACTACAGGCATCCTCTATCCCCCTTGAGTTATCAAAAGAGGCTGGATGACTCCGTCACTGATGCCTGTCCAGGATGCAATACAGCATCCCATACTATTAAGTACATTCCCGAAGACTGCACTGCACACAATTGCCTGTGCCAACAACACAACAGATACTCCTTGACAGATCTGTGGGAGAGCCAGGCCTTGGCCATGGCGTTCCTTAGGGACTCTGGGCTGTTTGGCCAGACTGCTTAGGGAACAACTACTACTACCACTACTACTATGGTGCCTGGTAGTTTAGTGGGTAAATAAGGTGTTTTAACCAGATTGAGCCTGTGTAGGTTTATTTCAAACAGATGGTTGGGGTTTATTGCTCTAATAATGCCACTCAGGGATGAATGATGCTGGTCACTCTCATCTTAAATGTCACAACCAACATCCCTAGCCCCAAGCTCCTTCGTTCCTCATGGGGCAACACAGGATTAGATGATGATGATGATGATTACAAATTACAACAGAGCTGTGACAAGGTATGGCCTGTGGGATATTTAAAAGTGACAGTGATATAGATTCTGCACCCATGTTGAAGTAGTTTTTTTTTGGAATTCCAATGTTTTACTAGGTTAGATTTTGCTCATCATCCACTCACTCGATGTAGTGCTGCTCTCGAATGTCTGTCCTTTCCTCTCCTCCTTCCTTATTTACTTCCTTCCTCTTCTTTTTTTATTTCATTCTTTCCTCATCCTTCTGCCTAAAGGTGACGTTACACTCCCTCTTCTGCCTTTCTTTCCTTCATTCATTCCTCTTACTTCTGCCTATGGGTGACTCTACACTACGTGACAAGCCAAATGGTTTCCTGTACACCAGGAAACTATTTATTATGCTGGAACCATATAACCAAATTATGGCACCTGGTGGTTTAGTGGGTAATTACGGTGCTCCAGTCGGACTGAGCCGGAGAAGGCTTATATCCAAGAGGTGGTTAGGGGTTTATTGTTCATGTTATGCCACTCAGGGATAAGTGAGGCTGGTCACTCTCATCTTAAATGTCAGGACCAACTTGCCTAGCCCCGGGCTCCTACACTCCTCCTGGGGCAATGTAGAATTGGATGATCGATGGATGGAGATTTTACATGTTGCAATAATGACATAATTTACCTTATTTTGCACAAAAAGGTGGGAAAAATCAAGGTGGTCATGAAACTTATGTGGACGTGTTTCAGGGTTGGCATCAAAGTGGGTGACCTGGTTTTGCCCACCTGACTTTTTTCAGGAAAACCCACTTTAAAAAAAAAAAAAAAAAAAAAAAATTTACCTACTTTAATGTTTTCCTTTTAAATAATGTATTTCATCCATCCATTCATCATCCAATCCTAAGGTGCCCCATGAGCAGCATAGGAGCCTAGGGCTAGGCAAGTTGGTCCTGACATTTAAGATGAGAGTGACCAGCCTCACTCATCCCTGAGTGACATTACATGAGCAATAAGCCCCAACCATCCCTTGGATATAAACCTGCACTGGCTCAATCCGATTGGAGCACCTTAATTACCCACTAACCACCAGGTGCCATAATTTGGTTATATGGTTACCATCCAGAGTAGTAAATGGTTTCCTGGTGTGCAGATAACCATCTGACTTGTCACTCAGTGTCGAGTTACCCATAGGCAGAAGGAAGAGGAAAGAATGAAGGAAAGAAAGACAGAAGAGGAAGTGTAAAGTTACCTGTAGGCAGAAGGATGAGGAATGAGTGAAGGAAAGAAAGACAGAAGAGGAAAGGGCAGACACCCAAAGAAGCACTACAACGAGTGAGTGGATGGTGAGCGCCCCCATTATTCAGCGTAGCTAACATAAATTAATATAAACATGGATAACTGTGCTTAAGGTTGAGGAAAACAAATCTGAATACTGTAGTTTGATCCATCCATCCATCCATCGTCCAATCCTACGTTGCCCCATGAGGAGCATAGGAGCCCGGGGCTAGGCAGTTGGTCCTGACATTTAAGATGAGAGTGACCAACCTCACTCATCCCTGAGTGGCATTACGTGAGCAATAAACCCCAACCATCCCTTGGATATAAACCTTCACCAGCTCAATCCGATTGGAGCACAATAATTACCTACTAAACCAGCAGGTGCCAAAATTTGGTTATGTGGTTACCATCCAGCGTAGTAAATAGTTTCCCGGTGTACAGGAAACCATTTGGCTTGTCATTCAGTGTAGTCACCCACAGGCAGAAGGAAAAGGAAAGAACGAAGGAATGAAAGACAGAAGGGGGAGTGTAAAGTCACCCGTAGGCAGAAGGACAAGGAAAGAATGAAGGAAAGAAAGATAAATTAAAGATAAATTTCCTTAGGGTACTATCTGGTGAACGTAAACTTTATATCCAGCATTAGCTAATTTTGTAAATTATTAGGATTACTAGTAAGTCTGCTTTTGATAGATATGGTTTTGCTTAGTAAGTATTAGGGTATATAATCTGTACTTATATAATCTGTACTTAAGATAGTACTGTTGTTTGCAGATGATACTGTGTTGTTAAGTAAAGACAAAGGGGAGCTGCAAGGCATGGTGGATGAGTTTGGGAGTGTGTGCAAGAAACGGATTCTAAAGGTGAATGTACGGAAGAGTAAAGTTACGGTCTTTGAGTGAGGTGAAGTCAGTGGATATACAGTAAGTTTGGATGAAGAGGAAATGGAAAATGTGAGTACGTTTAAGTACTTGGGGAGAGTGATGAATAAGGATGGAAGTTTGGAGGGTGAAGTGCTTGAAAGGGTACAACATGGAAGAAAGGTTGCTGGTTCCTTCAAGGCAGTGAAAAGAAACAAGGAAGTGAGCTTGGAAGTGAAAAAGTTACTACATGACAGTATTGTGATACCACCTCTAACCTATGAAAGTGAAGCTTGGACGTTGTTGGAGGGACACAAGTTGAGTGACAGCAGTGGAAATGAGTTATCTGAGAGAAGCCTGTGGAGTCACATGGAGAGACAGACTGACAAATAAGGATGTGAAGGAGCGTTGTGGTGTGGATGTGATAGGAAGCGTCAGGAGAAACATACTGAAGTGGATTGTTCATGTGGAGAGGATGGAGAGAGAGAGACTGATGAGAAGAGTGTATGTTAGTGAGGTGGAGGGGGAGAGAGCGAGGGGAAGGCCAAGGATGAGATGGAGGGATGGAGTGGAAAGGTATATGAGGGAGGGGGGAGGGAGGTGAATTGGGAGCAGGGCACTGAAATGGCGGGGGACAAGGTGACGTGGAGGCGATTTGTTTGTGGCCACCCCGTATAAGGGATTAAGGCATCTGGCAATAGATAGATAGAACAGACTTAAGATAGGTTAGGCATATGCCAGGTTGGGTTGTCTCATTACCAAATCTCAATCATCTAAAGAAATTTATTATAAACACTGCTACATTTTAAATATAGTCAGCATGCACATAACGCATGACCAGAGTGTGCGAGCCTCTCATAACATGGGAGGAGCCATTTTGTGTCCAAAAAATGTCAGAAAACGGAAAAAACTGATATAACGCGGTCAGAAGAAGCTGCTCATTTTTTACAGGACCTGACTACGTGGTGACAATGGACATAACACGGCGGGAGGCCCCAATATATGTTTCAAAGTAATACTACTCACCTAATGATAGAATGCAGCTCGAGGCATTACAGTAAATTATGGTTGGAATTCAAAGAACAAGGCAAGTGACGGACAGAGCACGGATTGCATCAGCCTATGACATACTGCTATTAAGTGTCTGCACGGGGTGTCGTTACAGTCCACTGAGCATTCCTGCCCCAGCTGAACCCACCCTCTCCCCATGCTCTGGCTGCACATGGGCATTGTGTGATCTCCCATGCAACGAATCAACGAGTTAGATCGGGAACATCGGGAGGCAGAGGACCAAAAAAATCAGGCAGAGGCACCAACCACCGCACCAGCTGTGTCGATGGCTCGTATCAACAATATCTTGGCTGGTGCAGAAGTGCTCCTGATATATGAAATTGATGAGGTATGCAAAGCTGCAACTTTGGACACTGTGTTGCATGCAACGCAAGCCTATGAAGACCTCCAGCAAGAGAAAATCTGCCAATGTCACCAGATTCTCCTCAACCGCTACTTTCCTCACCAAGAGATTCCACAGCAACAACAACCAGAAGAAGATGCTATGGCTGATGTTTCAGTTGACTTTGAGGGGTTTGTGCAGAAAGTAGAAGAGAGGCAAAAGAGGAATCAGGACATACAGGAATCATCTTCTTCCTCAGAAGACGACTCTATGGAACCGGCACGGAAGGATGACCGTGCTAGGGAACAGTAGGAGTCCTGCCCTGTCTTGGAATCCCATTCCACCTCCCCCCACCAAACCCACAGCCTCTTCCATTCAAGGTGAGGAATCCTCCCATTTGTATGTAATGAAGTCTTTATTAGGTAGGTAAATATCCTGAAAAAAAAAATGAAAATTGCCCCAAAGTTGGAACTTGCGGCAGGCTTAGGTACAATGAAACCCTTTAACATGTAAACACATGGCCCTATAACACAGAATTCTCATAAAACAGAAGCTTCCAGGAACAATGGTCCCACATTATGTGAGAGCTGAGTGTATAGGTCTATTTTATAGACTTTGATTTGTTACCCCAAGGCTATTATTACTGTTAAGATGAGTACATTCACTAATGGAAGTCATTTTTCACTCATAAGAAGAATACTTAGCTGAAGATAAGCCAACGGCTTATCTAAGAGACGTTTATACTGTATATTTCACAAAGTAAATGGAAAATTACCAAAGAAAGTTGTAGCAGCAAAAGGAAATGAGTTCTTCTCCTACTACTGTGTTGTAGCAGCAAAGAAAATGAGTCCTTCTCCTACTACTGTGTAGTGTGCACTGATCTCTCTGTCAACTCATAAGTTGTGCTCTCATGCTGAAGCATGTTCTTCAGTGAAGCTGGCAGCACAGGGGTAACGGACAAACAAGTCAAAATGTGATCATCCCCCTCATTCAACTCACTGTGTAAAATTCTCAATGTGTAAAATTATCATTTAATTGGGCTGTCCATAATCAGGGATAAACATTATTATTTGTTTTATGGTAAACTTTGAAATAAACCACCTTTCCCTGTTTTTTTTCGGGTTATTTTGTGAAAAAAAAAAAAAAAAGGAAAAAAAAAAAAAAAAACAGGTGGGTTGGGCATTTTCAAATAAAGTGTTTTTTTTGCCAACCCTGACGTGTTTTGTTTTGTCTGGAGAATTCAAAATTTCAAACGTATCTATGGCCATCCGATAAACTTTGTATGCCCCCATCTTTAAATTAATGTATGCAAATAACTATATATACGGTAATATTTTATTGGGGCATTCTTATCATCAAATGGTTACTGGAACCCATACACTGAAGTAATTTAAAATACATCATTAATAATGAATGCACCCAGACAACCAATCAGCTGTCAGCTTTCAAAAGCTCAAGGCACGTCTCTTCTCAGATCAGATCAAATAGGCTATAATAACTTGGCTGTCAGAGGATTATACAAGTATGTGGTACTTCATGATTGAGCTTAAGACTAGTGTTGATATATGATGGTCAGCAAATATGCCAGCTTTAGTGGAACCAATTTCCTTCTTATAGTACCGGGTATGTACAGTAATTAACATAAAAGTATACACGATGGTGAACATTTCTAAACACAAATCAGAAATGCATCTTCTCATGTACTGGTTATTAACTGGACTCCTGTACCTATGGCAAGCTTTCCATCACAAGATGTCTTTTAAATCTAGTATTTACACAACTCCCACAGACACTTTCATACTGACTCCATGCAATATTTACTGCACTATACAACAGACTCTTGATTTAACATACCTCAATAGACTGGACATAGGATTTAACAAACATTACGAAGCCCAAACTTCTGTTGGCTATAACAAACAATGTCCATTAAATAAGGCATAATGGGTCAAAATGCATTTGTTTCGTACCCTTTTTACTCCAACCTGTCTGAAACTGCCCTCTCCCCATTGTGACTGCTAAGGTGCAATAACAGACAATAGTAATACAGTACTGTACTAGTCATGAAGAAGTGCAATGACAAGGATTTGAAATAACCATGGCAAAATTATGGGACAAATTAGTGTACGATGGGTATACTGTAGTTTTCATTTTTAGTACTAGGATATGCTACTGTACCCATTTATTTTCAAACATAAGTGTGAATTCCCACATCAGGGGGACCATCGGCTATACAGGGTAATGGATTATTGGCTTTATCAGATCAGACTTTACCCCAATTAGCCTGTGATAGGAAGGGTCTAGTGTAATTCATGCATGCATCCATACTCTATTAGCTACCTATGTTTAACCTATTTTTAATTAAATCTATCCTTGTACATCTTATTAAATGTTCTGAAAAGTGATATATTTAATAGATTTGTAAGCAGTTTAAAATTCAAACAACAATAGACAGTTGTTCTCAGCGACTGGTCCCTTGCTACCTAGCAAGTGTGTTGTCGCCTTTGGCAAAGAAACAATGTCAAACACACACTCTTATGGGGTGTGGTATGCAGCAAGGCTGGTAATTCATTTAAGCTACATGACTGTGCATATAATCAGCATTAGCACACAGACAGGTTAAACATTTATAAACATTCTGAATAAACTGTATATTAGCACTGTTTCACAGCCAATTTGCCTGTGATGAGGGGAAATACTGGATTTGGTTCAATATCAACAAAAATGCTACAATCAGCAATATATCAGTTTAGCTACAGCACTCAGGGAAGAACCTAACAGGTAAATGTGAAAAAAAAAAAAAAAAAAAAAGTGGAAACTATAATACAGGGGCAGTATCAAGCATCTGAACTCGGATAGGCTCGGTGGAAGAATAGGGTGATTACATTCTGTTATAGCTCAAGACTGTCAAGTTGGTTAGTATGCTAGTTAGAAATTCTGTCAAGAGTTTAACTCTGATCTTTCATACAAAAAATATCAATCATCTGCTTACCATCTTCATCTTCTGATCTGCCTCCCTCAGATCTGGCTCGTTTGGCATGCTCTTCATCAGATTCTTCATCACTCATCACGGCTCTCTGACGCTTCCTGGGAAACACAATTCAATGCTTTGCATAAATACTGTATTTACATTCATGCTAATAACAATTTATATATATTTCTGTCAAACTAGAAAAGCCAGTACAGTATACTGTAAATTACTAGGACACTGTTTTTGTTGCAACCCCAGGTTCATCTGACAGAGAACAGTCATGGACTACAGGAAGCCAATCACTTCAAGTGGTCACTCCTAGAGGTCTTTTATTGAGGTTATGATGAGAGATTGTCTGTGTTGTGCCAGTGTAGGGCATGAGGTAAGTAAGCATGCTGTGGTATGGAAACAATAAACAGTGTGCCTCGCAGATTCATATGATCTTCAACTGGAGTATTTTTGTCTCTTGATGCAAAGATTCTCTATTTGTGGTCTTGGTGAATCCTGTTATTATTTTTAAGCTGATCCTCATTTGTTTTTGTCAAGGTTGGACTCCATTAGCCCAGTTCATGATTGTTTTAATGATTTGCTAATACTGTAGAGAGCTTTCAGAGATTCTTTCTGTTGACCAAAGGTGGTGCCTGTTAGTGTCTCCAAGGCAGTGAGTTTGCATAATGACTTTACAATAATGTTACTCGTATAATGAGAAATAGTCATGTTTGTGGCCAAAGTAGGTCCAAGAATTTTGGGATGCTTTTCCAGCAGGAGTGGTTGGTTAAGTTGGGAAACTTAAGGATGTGTTTGAGATCTGTGTCTGACTGAAGTGGTGAAAGTAATGGCTGATCTGGGTGGTGAGGCAGTTATTCTTTTTTGTTGGAACCAAATTTCCAGTAAGCATAAGTGTAGGTGGAGATGGGCTGCTGTTTGCTGAGTTTTGGAGTGAACAGATGCTACTGCCTAGTCATCAGTATGAGAGTGTACTGTTGCCAAAGGGAGAAGGGCTGGTAGGTCATAGTGGAAAAAGTTAAAGAAAGAGAGTGAAAGAAATGAGCCCTGTGTACCAGTAATGAATAGTATTCTAAATTTAGAATTTTGGCTTTGGTAAAGTACCTGGGATTTCTGCCTGACAGGTGGCCCCCCACTTTTATTTTTTCCCATATTTATGATAAAAATATTGATTATGATGTGTTTTGGTACTACGTCAAAAGCTTTGTTTATGTCTATAGCTGCCAGGGTGGTTCTCTAAGGCAACTGTTTCTTAATCAAGTCATCAAGTATGAGTGAGCTAACTGGGAGAAGTGGATGGTGGCTGAGTGTTTAGGTCTGAATCCATGTTGGGAGTCAGAAGGGTGTGGAAGTTGTGTTCTTTACAATTTAAGATTAACCTATCCATGATTTTCAACGGTATACAAAGTGGGGACATTGGTCTGTATGATGTGGCATCATTGGGAGCTTTTTTTGGTTTGAGTATAGGGATAATGGCTGCTTTCCTACAGATATTAAGGATCAGGCTGTGAGTCCAGAAACTGAAATTTCAGCTGGGGCATTTACTGCTGGAAAAGTTGAAGTTTTCAATAAGGGCAATTATTTTTACAGGACTAAGATATTTTATGTGGATACTTGAAAAATGATTAGGACCCACTGTTTTGAAGCTTCTTGTAGTTTTGATGATTTGCTGTACTTGATGACAGGTGGATGGAGGTGGTGTTTGTGTGTTTCCTTTGATTTTTCTTATCTTTTTTGTAATGGGTCTGTTCTGACAATTTGTGTTGTTGTGGCTGATTGATGTATAATACAGTCACGGGTCGCTGTACAGAGAGATTATATCATGTGAAAACCCACTGAATAACGATATATCATAGAGTGAAGTCAATGGAACATGGGTTCAGTGGGGATTGGGAGGGGAAAAAAAAGAAAAACTTTTAGGCTTCCCCTTGGCACCCTCAGTAGCACCACACTTTCCACTATGGATAGCATCCTTGCCAAACATGATTTCCATGTCTCAGGTTTTGGTACAGGTATTTCACACACAAAATGTTATCCATTCATCCATCCATTATCCAATTCTACGTTGCCCCATGAGGAGCGTAGGAGCCCGGGGTTAGGCAGTTGGTCTCGACATTTAACCCGAGGCGTCCCGTCGACGTACGGGTATGTTGCAACATTTTGCATTTGTCAGTCCCGACGACGTACTGGTACGTTGCGCAATTGCAAGGTTCATAATTTGCACAGTTTTCAATTTTCGCGCGTGATTTTTCGTATGTATACACGGGACACCTTCCTCTATTCCTCTACAAGATGCCAAGCAGGGACAATGCCTTACACTGCATAACCTCCCCCCCCACCGCACGCCATTGTCTCGGCAATTCACCTGTTACCAGTGACCTGGTCAATAAAGACATTCAGGGCCAGAGTGATTCCCCAATCGATGACAATGTGGAGGACAAAGTTTACATAGCATTAGAGGAAGAAACAGTCTGAAATGATGATCAGGTAATGTGGCAAAAAAATGTCAGGTATGGTGATGAGTTAGTGAGTGAAACAATGCTTATAATGCCAATATTACTGTTTGAAAACCAATATACTCTCGTACTACATATAAATTCGTACCAAGTAAATAAATAAATACCGTTTATGAGTGGTGTGAAATAGTTACCCTCCCACAGAACTCATTTTCTTTGGTGCCAGCCTGCTAGAAAACCCAGTAAGGTAAGGAGGTACTGCTACCTGGATCGAGTGTTTTAAACCTCAGGTGAGCGATTTCTCTATGAATTTTCGATGTTTCTCACCAAAAGCGGAGGTTTTAGCCAAAAAAAAAAATTTCGAAAATACCTCGGGACATGATGGGTTAAGATGAGAGTGACCAGCCTCACTCATCCCTGAGTAGCATTACATGAGCAATCAACCCCAACCATCCCTTGGATATAAACCTTCATTTATTTTGCAATAGTAATGGTGTTTCAATGGTCTTGCATGCACAAAATGGAAAAAGGGGAAACGATCATAGTGAATACCAACAATGGGTGGCCATTAGTAATGGTGTTTCAATGGTCTTGCATGCACAAAATGGAAAAAAAGGGAAACGATCATAGTGAATACCAACATTGGATGACCATCTTGGCTCAAACATCAGACTGACTGCTTGCAAAGGCAGCACTGTGTATGCACAGGATTGTCATATGTGGTCACCACAATTATCGTAATAACGAATTTCTATATCATTATCGCAAAACTGGGTAAAACAAATAGTTCATCATTCTACTGATTTATCACATATATGAACAATCATATAACAAGACCTGACTGTAATTTAATAGACTGCTTGCTTCTTCCTTCCAGATGTGGATGGTTCCATCATTGTTTAGTAGAACTTCATGAGTTGTTGATGGGACAATTTTGTAAGTGTGGATTAAGTGAAGTGGAGAGAGCAGAATGAAGTGCTTGTTGGAGATATGTAAGAAGGCATGGATGATTGAAATTGTGCCAGTAGAGTAGAAAAAGGCAGTGATTGTACCCCTGTACAAAAATAAAGGTAAGCGAAATGACTGCAAGAAATATCATCGCATAAGGCTACTGAGTGTTGCAGGGAAGGTATGTGGAAGAATTATTATAGAGAAAGTAAGACAGATGTCTGAAGTCCTAGTGAGTGACAAACAGGATGACTTTAAGAGTGGTAGAGGATGTGTAGATCAAATATTTGCAGAAAGACAGTAAGATGGGCTCTGTGTTTATGGCATTTATGGATTGTGAAAAGGCATACAACAAAGTAAAAAGAAAACGATTGTGGAAGGTTTTGCACACGTACGGTGAAGATGGTAAGCTGCTAGGTGCCATCAAGAGTTTTTATGATGGTGGTGAGGCATGTGTGAGGGCAAATGGGCATCGAAGTGAATAGTTCACAATCAATGTGGGTGTGCAACAAGGCTGTGTGATGTCCCCATGGTTGTTCAATATATATATATATATATATATATATATATATATATATATATTTACCGGTATATATATGGATGGGGTGATGAGAGAAGTAAAAACATGAGTAATGGAGAGAGGGATGGCATTGGTAATCAATGGTAACGGATGGAATATCTCAAATTTGTCGTATGCTGATGATGCAGTGCTAGTTGCAAATACTGGACAAGAGCTTGGTAGACTAGTGCAGAGTTTTGCTGATGTTTGTGAGCGTACAGCCTTGAGAGTAAATGTAGAAAAGGGTAAAGTGATGGTTATTTAGAGAGATGGTGACTCCCAGTGTGATGTTACAGTGAACAGAGAGAGACTGGAATTGGTGAGAGAGTTCAAATACCTGGGTACAGTGACAGAAAAGAGAAAAAAATATGCAAAAGAAGTGGAGAATAGAGTGACACAGGGAAGGAATGCGGCTGGTGCTATGAACGCCTTGATAAAAAACAGAGGCTTGAGTGGTCCAGCTGTGCAAGGCTTACATAAAGGGGTGTTAGTGCCAAATATAACATATAAATGTGAGATTATGGTGTGGCATGAAAATGAAAAGTCAAGAGTAAGAGCAGTGGAAATGGAACTGCTAAGAAATGTGTGTGGGGTGCAGAGAGTGGATACAATACAGAATAATGTGATTCGTGAAAGAGGCGAAGTGAGGAAGTCTGTGGACACCAGATTCAAAGAGTGTGTACTGAGATGGTTTGGATATGTGGAGAGAATGGATGACAATAGAGTGGTGAAAAAGGCATATCTAAGTGAATCTGATGGAGAGAGGAGGCGAGCTAGAAGAAGGTGGAGGGATATGGTGGATAAGTGTGTGAGGAAGAGAGGTATGGAAGTTGGTGTGGCTAAGGGACTGACAAGGGATCAAACTGGCTGGATAAATTTTGTGCGGAGAAGTGCATGACCAGGGATTGGCACCCTTTTTAATGTGGCAGCATTCGGATTGACTCTATCAGATACGTTTATGTGAAGCTATTGAACGTGGTGAATGTTTTTGGCATATCCGATAGAGCCATGATTCCATGGGCTTCAATGATGAGTGAATGGAAGAGTGGTCCATTGGACTGGGCAAATCTGGGCTATCTGGACACTGCTACTCCTCACCCTGCCCTAGGGTAGGAAAGGAGGTCCCGGTGATGATGATGATGATGATTTCTTGTTTTTAATAATGTTGAAGTGTGTTTAAATGTGATATCAGAGGGGTGGCTAGTGAAATAGATGATTACCTATTGCCATAATGTATTAGCTCAAGCATCAGTTGTGGTAGGTCTCCATATTATAATTGCAAATCATACTAGATGGATAGATAAATAGATAGATAGAGAGACAGATAGAAGCAGGAAGTCAAATGATGAGAAGGTGTTGTGTCTGCGAGAATCGAGCAATGCTAAACATGCTTACACTGAGGAAAGCTGACGACAGCGGCCAGTAAGGAGATGATGCAGTTAGCTGTCAGCAGTCCTCTCGTGAACAAACACCCACGAGGAACACATGTGACACACCCCTGCTATACCAGATTTTAGGAAAGAGAGTTGAGAAGGAGACAAGCGACCCTAGAGAGAGGTCGAGACGGAGATTAGCCTTAGAACAGAGAGAGAGAGAGAGATAGCGAGACAGGGAGGTAGCTACCCAGGACTTATACTATTATACCTGTTTAATATTTCCAAGACAAATAAAAATAGTCCCATACTATTCTTTACCTCTCCCGTCACTACATGACATCTGGTGGGGAAACTACTACAAGATATAAAAGCCGCTCGACCACAAGTCTAAAATACACTTCTCTACAAGTAACTACAAAGTCTTACGACACAGTAACTTCATTATCTATGGACTTCCTTCTACATTATAGTCACAATATTCACAATAACATGGTGTCTATTATACACTGCATACATAAATACCCAGCTGGCAGGGAAGTAGGATGGTCTCCTATTCCCTTCATCACAAAAGGGTTAATGTGGGACTGGCTGTAACTTATTATAACCTTGCATCATTATTATCATCATCATCATCATACTAACCCAATTTGCAACACTGACATGGGTGAAGAGATTCTAAGCAAGGCTCTATAAGAAACTGTTGTGATTCATATCTCCAGTGAGTCTAATGGGCTGTGGTTGGTATCTTCTCATCCCATAAATGTGCGAAACTGGTGATCCGATGTTCCTTAATCCCTAGTCTGTCTGACCGAGCAGACCCATCAATATCAGATAAGTAACTCCCCTTCTGGGGTCATCCCAGAGCTTCCCTACACTGTTCAACCACAGACAAGCAACTGCCTTTCTAGGGTCATCCAACAGCTTCCCTACACTGTTGATGTGTATGTATTAGTGTGGCATGTGTGTGCAGTGAGTGGGGATGATGCTAATGAAATATGAAAAAAGAGTAATCAAATGTCCAAATGGAGAATAAAGTTTGCATGCTGTCAATACCTGATGGTATAAGAGTCAATGTAGGACAAAATATAAGAATAATCAGTAATCAAAAAGATAAAATATAACAGGCAATGTACACCAAAAACAAACCATGAAGAAATAATTTTCAGCCTTACCTTCCAATTTCAACATCACTATCATCATCTGAGCCTTTAGTCTTCTCAGCATCACTCCCCCCTGCACAAAGTATCATTAAAGAAATCTTCAATAACACAACAAAAAGTCATTTCAAAGTATTCTCATTTTGAAACTAGTTACAGTGTAGTATCACCAATAAAGCAATCCTAAACTGAAATTTTTCATACTTTAAAATACCGTACACATTTTTCTCATACTGTGGCTACTGTCTTTGGCACAACAAATGATTATACTCATGTGCATTATGCAAATTCATTTCTTATCTGTAACATCCATATCACACTCTGTAGGCTATATGATCTAGTTCATAAACTGATTCTGAACATGAAGTTGGCACTGGTCAAACAAACTTGGTATATCTGTTGACATTACGGCAAGGTCATATTATGATTTTACAAAACGGCTAACTGCACCAGGTTAGAAAGTCCCTACACTCTAAAATAAATTTGTGAAATGCCTCATCCTAAGGATAATATGTTAAGAACTACTTTGTTTTCATTTCATGAATTACACAAAATCAAAAGATCTTTTCCATGTGACGTCACAGGTCATGTGACTTTTCTTTATGACAACATACTGGACGGCAAATTGTTGGACATCTAGGGAGAGAGAATTGCAGATTCCACAATGGTATTCCACCGTTGTGCCTTCGGCTGTAAGACATGGCAGAAAAGTGGAAGTGGGATAATCTTCTGCCAGTTTCCAGCCAATGAGGAAAGGCAACAGAAGTGGATAGCTGCTGTGCAGAGGGAGAACTGGCAGCCGACGGCCTACACCCGACTCTAGTGGGCATTTCATATCAGGTAAGCCACCCCCCCACCCCCTCCAACCCCACCCCATCCCCCCCACTGCCACCCAACCACCTCACCCCCACCCCCACCCCACCTACACACCCCCACCACCCTCCCACTGCCACCTGACCTCCCCCACTGCCACACCGACCCCCCCCACCCCACCACCATCCTCCACCACTCCTCACTCCCACCCCCCAACAACCCCCTACCCCCCACTTTTGAACCCCCAACCCCACACACCCCATGCCCCCCAACTCCCCTCCACAGGCCCCCCACAATACCCCCCATCACCACCCAACCCCCTTCCCCTCCACCCACTACCAATCCCACCCCTTACCACCCATCCCCAACCCTCCCCCACACCCCCCATATCCCCACCCCCCAAACCAATCCTAATCCCACCCCCCACTTCCATTCAAACCCCCCACCCTCCCTCCACCTCCTTCCCCCACTCCCACGCCCCCACCCTCCATTCATTCATCAACTACCTACTCGATTCCCAGTCACTGCATACAATCCCTCCCCCCTTGGCCCCACGTCAATAATTTACTGATTACCCAGACGATTTACATGTATTGTATGTCAATTTCAGCTAGATATTTTACACATATTTACCTTGAGGGATTCCCCGGTGAACTTTCACAGGGTGTTCACCAAATAGTGATAGAGAATACCATATCTGAGATCTGGTTTCAGTCTCCCGTATGGTACTTGAAACGGATGAATTTCTCCCTAGATATGGTGTAGGCGTCCAGCCTCAAACACTTTATCTTGTTCCTGTACAGATCTTGGTGGCACTGATCCAGATTTCTGCATATATCAGACAGTTCAATCTCTGACAGCTTCGTCTGGACAGCCATTACTGCGAGGAGATTGCCGTCCAATATGGAGTCGTAAGCAAAACCACATGATTTCTGTGACGTCACTGTAAAAGGTCTACACATTACAGTTAGCTACAGCTAAATTCATGGTACCTTTCTTTGCCTCAGAATCACTGCGTATTGGTGATCGTGATCTAGATCTCGATGGTGACCTGGACTTCCTGCTACCAGTCGGTGACCTCTTGTTTCTGATACTGGCTGGTGACTTGCTGCCACCATGGGACATAACAGGACTCCTGCTGCCACCACGAGACACAGCAGGGGAACCACTCTTCTGAGACGCCACAGGACTTCTGCTGCCACCACGAGAACCAACAGGGCTCCTACTACCACCACGTGACGCAGCAGGACTCTGACTAGCTGCCTTTGATCCTGGTGACTTTGTGCCTCTAGAATGTGAGCCAGGAGATCTGCTACCAGTTCTGGACCTTCCTGGTGTCCGACTGACACTCCTTGATCTTGGAGGTGATCTACTGCCAGATCTAGATCTTGGGGGTGAATGGCTGCCCTTCCTTGATCTAGCAGGTGACTGACTCTGGCTCCTGGTGTCCACTGGTGTAGTACTCCTAACTTTGGACCTAGCAGGGGAGCGACTGTCCCCTCGTGAACCTGCTGGAGTGAGGCTGCTAGCAGGGGTGCCTGATCGGCTCCTGTGTGGTGTGCCTGATCTACTCCTCTGTGGTGTGCCTGACCTGCTTCTTGGAGGGGTGCCTGACCTGCTCCTTCGTGGAGTACCAGACTGGCTCCTCTGTGGAGTGCCTGACCTACTTCTCCTATCCACAGGAGAGCGACTCCTGCTACGCTGACTGCCTGCTGGAGACCTGCTACCTTGCCGTGGTAAACTCTGCGGGCTGCCAGGAGGTGAGGTATTCATCTTGTTCCTAGGGGTGACACTGCCTCTGCTAATGGGACTGCCTGGAGAAGTCACACTGGCCTGGCTCCTGTCAGGGGTCTGGCTTCCACCTCTTGACCCACTCCGATTACTGCTGGGGGATGCAGAGCGGTTCCCTGGAAGTTGCTTACTGTTAGCAAATACTGTGCTACATACTGGCACTGCATAAAGTATATACAGTATATGTAAAACTCACCTCATCATTAGGTGGGAAACAAAAAGTCTGGATGACACATAAATAACTAATACATTTTTCTAATACATACATACATACTCATTTTATATATACAGTGTATACTGTATAGGGTACAACCCACAATGAGTGTGACCTCAGGTCACTGAGTGTGACCGTAGGGTTAAGGGATTAAACAGGGAAGCTGCCAGAGATCGAGCAGTATGGACAGCTGCCATTAGGTGACCAAGCCCAACGTATGCAAGCATGCTGGAGCCTTCAAAAACAAAAATAAAAACAAAAACGGGGTAATTTCACTGAGATCAGGGGATTTTGCTAGATACAAACTGCCACACTTGGAATACTGTACTTTTTATTGCATTCAGTCTTTCTGCTAAAGATACCTATAATTGTTTTTTTCAAAAAAAAAAAAAAAAAAAAGCCCAAGCCAGATTTTTGGGGGGGAGAAAAAAAAAAAAAAGGTCTCATGGCAAAATTATCCTGCCTGACGGGGTAATTTCACCACAGCCCAGTTGTTTATCTTACAGTATTGTTATAACATTTATTGTTTTTATTGTTATAATACCACACTACATAATCATACACAACTGATTATAACTATAGTCACGGCGCGCAACTCGGAGGTTGTTATTATCGTGCCCTGGCAACCTACCATTCAAAGGTGCATCTGATTTTGTGTATAATATTAGATGCATGCGATTCATGTATAATACGTTCGTGTAAAATAATATTCGTGTACAGTATATTCGTGCATAATAATATAATTCATGTATAATATGATACGAAATCGGACACACTTTTGAATGGTAGGTTGCCAGGGTACGATAATGAGAACCTCAGACTCATGCGCCGCGACTATAGGCTTAGGTAACCTAGGTTCCCATACAGTAAGGCCTATGCCATGTATTGGGCAAACTTTTCGTCAATGGCATCCACCACTGTTTCACTGATTGTTTCATGGTTGGTGAGTTGGTCAGGGGTACTCCCATGGCACAAGTGTATAGCAGGGTACCGTTTTGTTGTGTGCGTGCGTGCATGCATGTGTGTGTGTGTGAGTGAACAATGCAAACAGTTCTGAACCACTTTTGATCTGAAACATGTAAATAATGGGAAAATAGAATGATTTTTTACAGTTTTTATTGATGCAATAATTGCTGAAAATTTTCGGTAAACAATTTCATTTCTCCAATGCCATTTCTTTTGTACAATGGATCAAAACTTCACATAAGTTTGTTAGGTCGGCATTCCTCTAAAACCTAAGCCCAACAGAAGCCAAATGCATGCAATAATCTGGGAGCTACGGGCCTTTCATTTGGAATTATTGGCATCACAGAGAAATTACCGGTACCCACTGGCGAACTTATCCCGTTTTACCCTATACTGTACATGTATATATTCTACACACACACACACATATATATATATATATATATATATATATATATATATATATATATATATATAAAACCCTTCATAAGTCAAACTACATGAGGCTCTAGGGTAGTTCAACTAACTGAATTTTCTACCTAACCGGAAATAACTGCAAAAAAATATATATTACACCCCCCCAATAGCTGCAAATTAAATGTGATTCCTAGTTTATTAACACTAAACTAAAGAAGCATTTATAAAGCAATAACAATAAACAATAAAAACAATTCAGTGCAAGTCATAGGCTAGGATCGGATAGGAAGTTGCATGGGTGGAGGGTGCAACAGTCAACTACATAAAGTTCAGCACTTATTTACTTCGCTTTACAATCAATTAAACTAAAATGTAACACTTGGAATATAATAAACTAAATGTAACCCTTTGAATAAACATTAAGTCACACCTCAGTCAGAGTTCGACCTACCGGAAATTCTGCCTTCTGCAGGGTTGACTTATCGAGGTTTTACTCTGTGTGTGTGTGTGTGTGTGTGTGTGTGTGTGTGTGTGTGTGTGTGTGTATATATATATATATATATATATATATATATATATATATATATACACAGTATATGGTTTGGCCATGTGGAGAGGATGGAGGGTGAAAGACTGACGAAGAGAGTGTATGTGAGTGAGGTGGAGGGGGGAAGAGGGAGGGGGAGGCCGAGGATGAGATGGAGCGATGGGGTGGAGAGGTATATGAGAGAGGGGGGTGTGATGTGAGTGAGGTGGAGGGGGGAAGAGGGAGGGGGAGGCCGAGGATGAGATGGAGCGATGGGGTGGAGAGGTATATGAGAGAGGGGGGTGTGAATTGGGAGCAGGGCAGTGAAATGGCAGGGGACAGGGCGATTTGGAGGCGATTTGTTTTTGGCCACCCCAAACGGGATTGAGGCATCTGGCAATAGATAGATAGTATATATATTAAGTATATAGTATAGCCTATGCCCATAAGAACCATATCTGTACTCTAGTTGGGGATCACAGCGAGGCCTTTATGCAACTGGGGACTAGGATTGGGGGCTGGTAGACAGATCAACATTTACAATGGGAAACTGTGTTCCTATGTACACAGGACCCTACTGCACAGTACCCCTAGGCCAGGTTAAAACACAATCAAGTTAACCAGTAATACAATGATACATTACTCCATTTAACAGATTATTTACTATCTACCTATGGCCAGACACCTTAATCCCTTAGGAAGTGGTCGTTTGTCTCTGAGTTTGTTGTTTGATGGGGAGGGGCGCTAACCCTTCATAACGAAATCTTTATGCAACTGGGGGCCAGGACTGGGGGCTGGTAGACAGATCAAATTTTACAATGGGAAACTGTGTCTCTATGTACACAGGATCCTATTGCATGGTACCCCTCAGCTAGATTAACAGACAACCGAGTAAACCAGTAATACAGTAATATATTACTCCATTTAACATACTATTCACTACTTATCCACCTATAGCCAGACACCATAATCCTGTAAGGGGTGGTCATTTGTCTCTGAGTTAGTTATTTTACAGGGAGGGGCACTAACCCTCCGCCAACCCACTTGCTGACACACAGGGAACACATAAGGGTTGGTTATATGGTTACCACTCAGGAATGTAAATGATTTCCTGGCTTACAGTAAATAATTTGGCTTGTCACTCAATGTAAATCCACCTGAAAAGGAGAGGAGTAATAAAAAGTGACAGGAGAGACACGAGAAATACAAAGAGAGAGGGCAGACACAGAAAAAATGATTAAGGTGAAGGAAGAAGCAGCACTACATCGTGAGTGCATGATGACTGTCAAAACTATGGTGTATCTACATCCAAAATACAAAGTCCATTCATTCTCTACAAAGAATTAAAAATCAGTATCATGTCCAAGGGAAAATTACATGCTACTGAACAGAGTTTTTAATGTTAAATAATATATACACAGCAACTAATAAACAGGTGTTATAACAATACATTACCCATTAAACTGTTCTCCCAAGAACTGAAAACAGCACAAATGGCTACTGTACCTGATGGGGACCTACTGCCAGCCCTACTGCTGGCTCTGCTGCTGCTACTGCTGCTGCTTGACCCAGAGCTACTATCCGAGTCAGAATTGTTGGATGAACCATCATCTGCAACACAACAGTCAAGCAACTCAGTGCAGAGCAAGTCTTAAATGATTATGAAGGCACCTGTAACATCAAGACCACAGCTACTCTACTTTCTGTAACTATTCTATCACACAATGACACTGGGTACTATATAATCTACAATTTAAGTGTATGCAGGGATGAAATTAGTACTTCTGACAAAAAAGTTTAAAAACCCTTAAACATGGAATGTTCAATTACATGTACAGTATATACTTTTAGAAAGCTTAAAACTGCAAGCACCAGCCAGTGACAGTACTGTATGTATTTTGCTGCTTGCCACAATCAATGGTGGCTAATACTAGGCACAACACAAAACAGCACTATAGTATCAATCTATCCACATGTCTACCACAGGGTAAGCCATAAAGAAAATATTTTTTGAAGGGCAACAATATAAAGGTGTGAGGTTTTAATTTATTTAGTCCTAGGGATCTCCTCAAAGCAGAGCAAATACATCTATTATTAGCATGAACAAAGTTGAGTAGCTATTTAAAAATAAAAAAAAACATTCTTACACACTCTCAGGCATGATGACACTACGTCATTAGGCTAAAATGAGATTCATAATTATTTCAACCAATCACACCTCAGCAGTGTGCTAATAGGTTAATCTGGGTGAGTTAAAAAAATGGCTTGGACTGGCAGAATGCCCAGGTTCTTTATTAGGTTCTGTTGTTTGGCTAGGTTATGCTGAATAATCCTTCTTTATTCTCTTTGGACAAACTGCAGGAGGGCTTCCATTAACAAATGATGAAAATTTTTTTGACACAGATTATCATTCATAATTGGATACCTCATTTATGACACCAAAATTCTGCCGAAATTACATTTATGTTGCTAATGAGCACCAAGTAAGCTTTACTGATGTTGGTGATAGCATCTTACAAGAGGCAATAGGTCAGTTCAGTCCTGAAACTCATTCGTCTTCAAATCGTTCCACTTAGTTTCATAGGATTAAATTGTTATGTTAAATTATGTTAGGTTAGCTTAAGATGTGGTATGTTAGGTTAGGTCACACTGGTAGCTATCAGGTTGGGTTAAGTGAGATGAATGATCAGTGGAAGACTGACCTCGGAGCTGAATCAACCTGAAAATCCGACATGGTCGGTGGCCAATTTCCAAGGTTTGCATGTAAAACTGATGAGGTTGTATACTTGACACAGTATATTCAAAAGTATATATTTCCACAACTTTTTAAATCTTGCTATCACAACAAGAATTATGTTACAGTACAGTTAACTGTGAAAGTATTACTGTAAATTCTATTCATGCAAGCTCTAATGTAGTTTTACTCTTTTTTTTTAACTTTAATTATTTCAACTAAAATTTCTACAGGAAGATGAAAAACTGAAAAGATATTATTTCCAACAAAGTTAAATGTCATTCAGAACACATGAAAAAACATTGGAAAAATACACAGATACCGGTACCAAATATTCAAGGTGAAACTGAAACAGACCAAGCAATAACCTACAAACACAACAACAAAACCAAATCTGTAGCTATCACCTGAAAATAAGAGAGTATACAGGTATTGCATCCTATAGTACAATCTGACTGGCTTATGCAAATTGCACCATTTTGTTAAGGTAAAAGAAAAAAAAACATCATGCACTATTGTAACTTATATGTCTACCCAAAACCCGGCGTACAGTATTTTGGTTCCACCTGTTATTTTAGTTCCAGGTACACAACCTAGTGCTGTTTTGGCCTCTTATTATTTGGATACCTAACCTAACCTAATATTCTTTTACATTTCTACCTAATTATTACAGTAGGCTCACATCCAACACGCATTTGTCCAATTCATTTTGGGTCCAACGAGGTCACCAGAAAAAATACAGTACAGGTATTAACATACAAGGGGGTGTGAGTTGGGAGCAGGGCAGTGAAATGGCGGCGGACAGGGCGACGTGGAGGCGATATGTTTGTGGCCACCCCGTACGGGATTGAGGCGTCTGGCAATAGATAGATAGATATTTTTTATTGTAACACGGTGCCTCGCAGCTAATGAGGAACCAACCCCAAGAAGTGGCAGTAATCTGTGTTCTTTCCTTGCATGGTGATACTCAGTCCAACATGGTACCCAATGCCTGTGCTACTGACACCAACCAATCAAAACACGCAGAGCTCGGCCCCAATGCCTGTGTTTGTGATGCCATCGAATCAAATCTCGGCTTCGCAGGATTCCTGGGTGTGAAGGAGTTGCTGAGGAGGACGTGAAAGCCTTAGTGCAGTGGAGAGAGGAGACAGCAATGGAGAATGCAATGCGGCGAGTCGCAACAATCAACGAGGCACTGGTAGAGCAGGAGACAAGGCTGGCTGCTGCTGGCACCAACTCACCACCTCCGGACCTTCCCATGAGTATGCAGCATGTCATTGAGATTCTATATGCTGCTGAGATCCTGAAAGAAGCAGTCAACAAGGAACCAAACGAAATTCGTTGTCAGGAAGTCTATCTATCTATCTATCTATTGCCAGACGCCATAATCCCTTAAGGGGTGCTCAGTAATATAGAGAAATGTGTGATTATGCTGATCTGCACAGGAAGCATATCAACCGAAGGAGTCAGTCACTCATCACTAAGTTTTTTCAGTGTCGTCAGGACGAGAGAAGTGTGGCAGAGGAAGCTGAATAACAAGCAGGAGCAGCACCTTTCCCTGATGACGATAAAGCTTCTGTGGGTGATTTTGAAGGCTTTATGAGTGAGGTTGAGGAGGAGAAGCAGCCACTACCACCTAGTGACTCCAACAACCCTCCTCCAGGGGGTCAGTAGGACTACCTACAAGCTTGGAAAACACCTGTCCTTCCCAACATGCACACCAAAACTCACCTTAATAGTAAGTAGATTATTCATAGTATCAAAATATTTGGGGGTTTATTTTTAGGAGCACTTTTCCGTGGCTTACTGACAATATTATTTTTTCCTATACAGGTAAGTTCTTTTATTTGTCCAATTCGGGTTCTGGTCCAACACAGCACCAGTGTTGGACACGAGGGTACTGTACATGAATATGGGTTACAACACCAAACTCGCACAATGAACTCCTGTCATGGGATACTGTTCTACTAAATACCGCACTAGGGCACAGGATTAGGTGCATAAACTCTCTATTTTTAAGATACTGGTATTTTGGGGTTATATGATGGTTCCCAGCCTATTTCCCTGCACTTCAGTAGAAATGTGTGCTAATATTATTGTTCTTTTGGTGGTGTCCAAGGTATAAGAGGCTAAAACAGCACTAGGTTTGTTTAACCGAAACTAAAATACTGTAACAGGTGGCAACCAAAATACCGCTATACCAGAAGGAGAATCTAGAAAGCACTCAAAGAACACATGGCTACCTCTGCCAATGCCACATCCGGATCTGCCCCCAAATTTAATCAATTCTTTCTTGGCCCATGACCCACCCACCCACAAAACTTCACTGGGAACTTATATGGTGGGGATATATAGGGTCCAGATTCACCCAAAAATTTAATCAATTCTTTCTTGACCCATGGCCCATCCTTCCACAAAATTTCATTGAAATGGTCAATTTTTGGAAAACTACATTTCTCAATCCAGGAAATCAGACACAACCACATTGTAGACCATGTTATTCTGAATCTATTCCACTAAACATTTGTTTTTGGAAATGTATATTTAACCTAAAAATCCTATATAATATTACCTTGGATCTCCCCTCTGTTTCAAACTCTCGTGTTGGTGTTTCTTGCAGCCACAGCAGCTCCCAAGTGTGGTGTCACTGCATTACAGCGCATGCTCGGATGTCATGGCCAACGAAATTAAAATTAGCCAAAAGGAGAGCCAATCAAAACATTGATAGCATTAGGAGACTTTCAAATTTCAAACATCCCTTGCTTTATTCTGTTCTACGATACAGTTATCTTGTAGTGGGTGTGCTGTGAGTTAATACGAGGCCATCGCTCGTTTTTTTAAGAATATTCAGGAAAGTGTGAACTTCCTATGCAGTCACGGTGTTCTGCCTTCCTCCTCGAAGTGTAAGAAGTGTGCAAGTGACCTACATTATAGACAGGACCTTCATCAGTGGAACTGTAAGAATTTTAAGAGTTACACAAATTTAAAGAAGCGGAGGGCATGTGGGTTTAGTGTATCAGATTATTTGGGAACTTTTCTTGAAAACTGCCATTTTGACCCCTGGAAGGTGCTATTGTTCATAAACCACTGGCTTCTAAAAGTCTGGAATCATGATACTGTTATGCGAAACCTGGGCATAAGTCCAGAAACAAGTGTAAATTGGAGGTCGTATTGCAGTGAAGTGACTGATTTTTGGTTTAACAACCAAGCGCCCATTGGTGGGCAAGGGAAAATCGTCAAGATAGACGAAAGCTGCTTTGGCAAGTCAAAGTTCAGACGTGGCAGACAGTTGTCTCAGATTTGGGTTTTTGGCAGGACTGAGTGTGGAAGTAGATGGAGGTTTATCGTGCCGCTTGTAAATCTGAGGCACGATGCTGACACGCTTATCCCTTTGTGCCAGAAATTTATTCTACCAGGGACATTTATCCAAAGCGACGAGTAGAGGACATACCAGAAGTTGAGCTCCCTTGACCATGAACAGAAGATGGTGTGCCACAAGACATCCTTTGTAGACCCGGAGACTGGTTGCCTCTCTCAGAATACTGAAAGGCTGTAGGAGGATCTCAAGTCTTGGGTCATCAGATCAGGTATTCAGGGAGAATACTTCCACGAATACCTCTCCTGGTAGCTACCTTTTTATCCACTCATTCGAGAAGGGTGAGAGCTTCCTCCACAGCTTCCTTCTACGGGTTGCAAAACTTTAGCCTTCCTTTGACTCGCCAAGGACTAAGCCAAAGCTTTCCACCTCATCCTCCTCCGACAATATTTAAGGTAAGGTTAAGCTGGGTTTGGTTAATGTTAAATTAGGTTAGGTTAGGTTAGGTTAATAATATGGGAGGGTCTGGGGGGCAAAGCCCTCCCAGTTAGGGTTTACGGTTCAACCCATATCCTCAATTTCGAAACCAAAAATTTCTTTTTTGGTCAATTTTAGTATGATTTGAATTAACTTGACGTTCGTTTTTGCCGGAAATCACTAGTTTTGGAGATAGGCTTGGGTAGGCTTATCTCCCAAACGAGTGATTTCCAACAAAAATGAAGGTCAAATTCATTCGAAACACACTAAAATTGGCAAGAAAAGATATTTTTGGTTTCAAAATGGAGAATTGTAGTTTTCCAAAAATTGACCATTGAAATTCATTATGAACTTTTGGAGATACTGTGCTGACAAACATACGTGAATACATAACCTCCTCCAACTTCGTTGGCAGAAGTAATAAGGTACCCGGTACTGGTATATAAACTATATAAATACCGGTATTGCCAGTAGTGGTATAAGGAAAAAAAACTTGGAATGATGCAATTGAAAAAAAAAAAAAAAAAAGGCTGCATATCATTAAGGTAGAACCCCCAGAGTACGGTACAAGCAATGAAATAAATTCTATATTAATAATACAAAAAACGGGGGGGATGGGGAGTATTTCTGTAATTTTACCTAAATTGCAAAGGACTTACAACCACATTATTATTTAAACAAGGCAATTTCTGAAAACTGACCATGTATTTGACCTTTTCCCTCAAAAATTATTGCTAATACCGTACGTTGCCGCAGAAAACACCAAAACTCCAGTGAAACTTCAGTTTTCACCTTAGGTTCTTTTATCCAGCTCCCAGATTTTTCCTAAACAGGGCCTACGACAGAAACTGAACTATAATTTATGGTACCTAATGACTTCGTTCTCACAGATCGAGGATACCGGGAAATCAACAACTAAAGAATGGCAATGGAGTTCGGAAGGCCAGTTCACAACTTCAAAAATATACTATATAAAACATAAGCAACGTCCAAAGTCATAAGCAACTGCACAAGTCATCCTGCTGACCTTCCTTAGGTTGTACCAACAAACTTGAAGGCTACAAATCAAAAAATATTACCGTCAGAATCTTCTCCAAAACCACGATGTGTATATAGGACTACCATGTTTGTTACGGCAATACTGAATTCGGTTTCGGTTAGTTTGTTGTAACGTTGCTTGTCCTCCTAATTCAGTTTTGTTTTATATAGGTGGTAGTTTCTCTGGATTAACTCCAAAAATATTTCCTTTATTGCCGTTTCCTATTTTTTGGTGGTTTTTTCTTCCAAAATGAGTTTTTTTTTTTTTTTTAGTTCATTTGAGTGTTTTGAGGCCTCATTTTTTGTGCAAATGACTATGACAATTTTATTTACCTTCTAACTCTACGGGATCTCTTGATTGCCACCTAACCTAACCTAACAAAAGTAACATAACCTTACTAACGACAAGCTAAGCTAAGCTAAGCCATCTCAACCCAAGATCATGGAAATTAAAAATATTCATTTAAAAAAAAATAGAAATATTGATTTGAACAAGAAACACACATACAGGCATAAACTATATGACAGGACAAATCCACATGATTGTTAATTTTTTTTCCACGATTTTATTTGTTCATACACATCTATTTGCCGCGATATGTAGACCTTCATGCATTGTGGTCCGTATCTAAGACGAAATTCATGTTATGATTTAACTGCATACACATAGTATACATAATCTTAGAAATTTCAAATATTTATGCTGACATTACTAATGCGTGTTTTTTCATTGCCAGTCAATTCTTGTGATTGTCATACACCAAACAGCTTGGTTAGGAAGTTTCGTCGAGTAATAATTTTTTGTCGTCCAATCTTATTCTACAAAACTCAATGTCGGTATAATGGTCATCCCTAATGCAGAAGAGAACTAACCTATTATTCCATAATCTTGATATTTGTGCTTATTAAAAGTAACTCCCTGTGTCACAGTTTCACTGGCTGCTCGATAATCACTGGTGTTTGCAGTGCCTGGGAAATTAAGATCGCCCCCACTTTATCAATCTGAAACGTTTTGAAGTGGTATTTTTGTGCTATACCGACTGCCATTATCCCACTTCACTCCATCCAGTCACCCCATATTCTGCCCTACCTCACCTGTCAGTTTAACCCTCTCCATCCCACCCGTCCCCGTCATTGCCCCATTTGACCCCACCCGAACCCCTCATACTGTACCCTACCTCACCTGTCAATTAAACTTCATTCCACCCTACCCAACCCCACCACTACCATAATCCATCTCACCAAATCCCGCCATTACACAGTCCCGATACACTTTACTCAAACTCACCGCCCTACTTAGCTCTGTCAATACCCTACTCCACCCCACCAAACCCAGCCATTACCGCACTCCATCCGGCAAAATTCCACTACTATCCACTCAGCTCCACCCAGTCCCACCATTACATCAATCCACCTCACTAAATCCGACCATACTCCATCTTACCTAATTTAAAAGTTCTACCTCACTTAACCCCCACCATTATCCCACTCCACCGCACCTAACCATTATCTCATTCCATCCCACCAAACTCCACCATGACCCCACTCTGTCGCACCCAGCACTGTCCTACCTCACCTGTCAATTTTACTTCACACCAGCCCATCCATCCAGATCATACCTCACCCCACCACAACCAGGACAATCATTACCCAACTCCACCTCAGCCACCCCCACCACGCTCTACCATACCTTGTATGTCAGTTTTGCCCTCATCCTATCCTACCCAGCCCCTCCATGCTCTACACTACCTTACCTGTCAGCTTTACGTAACAACCCCCCCACCCAACCTCACTATTACGCCACCACACACCACCCAGACCCACTATACTGTACCATACCTCTTCTTACAACTCTACCCCACTTCACTTCAGCCAACCTCACCATTACCCAATCCTAATCCACCAAACCCCGGCGTACTCTTTCCTGCCTCACCCACTCAGTTTTACTTTACTACACCCCACCTAACCCTGCCATACTCTACCCTACCTCTTCTGCCAGTTCTACCCTACTACACCCCATCCAAACGTACCATACTCTTCCTTACCTCACCACTCAGTTTAACTCCTCTTCACCCACCCAACCCCATCATTACCCTCCTCCCCCCACCAACCCTGCCAATACCCCACACCAACCGACACAACACGGCCATATGCTGCCTCATCTCGCCCATCAGCTTTACCCCATTCCACCCCACCGAACCTCATCATTACGCCACTTCTCCCCACCTGACTCGATCCGTAATAATCTACTCCGCCTCACTTGTCAGTTTAGGCCACTCCACCTGACCAGTTCCTGCCATTACCTCACTCCACCTCGCTCATCCTCGTCATACTCAGCCCCAACTCATCTGTCAGTTTTAATGGTACCCACCCCACCTCTCCATCCCCAATATTATTTGCTTTCACACCCAGCCTCACACTTATCACACTGAACCTAACCCAACCCCCCATGGCCACACTCCACGCCACCCAACAGTGCCATACTCTGCTTCACCGGAGAAGCGAACTCGTGTTGTCTCAGTTCTGAGCTGAATATACTGTCCAATGCACATGCTGTTGAGGAGCCTACACATGATGACAGTGTGTTCCCTGCTTAGGGTTATTCAGCTGCAACGTCCATTCGGGAGCCAAACCTCCTCATATTGTACTGCACATTGCCTTGGGGAAGTACCCTCTTTCATCACTGGCGGGGCGTTGTCAACCTCAAGGGTGTGATGGTTCTCTACATGGTCAGCATACTGTAGGACATAGGACGGCCCTACACAACCAGTTACTTACCTGTTGACTAATTTGCCTGGCCAGACACACCGAGGCTAAGCAACAACAACCTTACCTCATCTCTCAAATTTAGGCCACCCCACCTGACCCAACCCCACTATTTCCCTACACAACAACACCATCAACCCTCTCCACCCAAGTGAACCTCTACCTACTCCACTAATATTCTTCCTCGCTTGGCAATATTAACTCCAATCCACCCCACCCACTCTCACCATTTTCCCACTTCTTACAACCAAACACCGCCATAATCTAACCTACCGTATCTGTTAGTTTTACCTCACTCACTCAATCCTACCATACACATACCTACCCGACCTGTGAATTTTATCTCATTCCACGTCACTCAGTCCTGCCAATACTCCACTCCATCCGACACAGCCCTGCCGTTACCACACCCCATCCCTCCCACCCACCCCATTACCTTACGCCACCTCACTTATCATCATCATTACCCAAATCCACCCCAATGAACCCCTCACTACTCTCCCTCACCTGGCAAACGAACCCACTCCACCGCTCCCTACCCCACCATTACCCCGCTCCGACCCACTCAACCTTGGCTTACTCTACCCTGCCTCAGCTATCAGTTTTACCCCACCCCATCCCAGCCAACCCCACCATGACCCTTCTCCACCCTGCCCAAACCTGCCATACTTTACTTTGCATTATCTGTCAACTTTACTCCACTCCACCCCACCCAACCCCGCTAATACCCCACACAGCCCCACCACCCCCTGCCATAATCTTCCCTACCTCACCTGTCATCATTACTCCACTCCATCTCATCCAACCTTGTTATACTCTACTCTGGATCATCTATCAAAGCTGCCCCATTCCATACTAACGATTCCACCATTACACCGCTCCACGCAACCCAGTCCCGTCACTGCCCCACTCCACACGACCCAACCCCTTCAATTCTCCTCTCCACACCACTCAATCCCACGATAATTCCACTACACCCAACCCAACCCCGCCTTACTCCGCCCTATATCACTTTCCAGTCTTACCTCACTCCATCCAACCCAGCCCCGTCATTACCCATCTCCACACCACCCAACCCCACCATATCTACTCTCCACTCAACTCAAACCCACCATTACTCCACTCCAAGTCACCTAAACCTGCCTTCACCTATCTCACCTCAGTTTTACCCCACTTCACCCCACCAAACTCTACCATTACCTCGCTCCACCCCACCCATACCCACCACTATCTCCCTACACCCCACTCAGTCCCATCACTACCTCAATCCATCTCACCAAACCCCGCCATTACCCTCCTCCATCCCACATATCACCGCGATTACTTAACTCCTTAACACCTAGCCTGTCACTGCTCCACTTCACCCCATCCAACCCAGCCTTACTCTACCTCAATTTCATCTCAGGATATCTTAGCCAACCCAACCATTACTCCATTCCATCACACCCATCCCCACAGTTCTGTACCGCATCCCGCCTTTCAGTTTTACCTGACTCTATCCCACACAGTTCCACCATCAGCAAGCTCTACAGTACCTCACACAACCCTATCTCACCTTTCAATTTCATCACACTCCACCTGATCCCTACATCACGCCGTTCCATCTGACCCATCCCCACTATCTTATACCCTACTTCACCAGTCAATTTCCCCAGTTCCACCCCCCCCCCCATTCCACCAGAACCTCATCCCATCCCACCCATCCCCGTAATACTCTACCCAGCCTCATCTGTCAGTTTTACCCCAGACCACCGCTACCCCCATTCTTCTTCACTCAGCCATACTCTCCCTCCCCTCACTTTTAACATTCCATTCAATCCAGTTCTGCCATATTTACTATCTCACCTGTCAATTTTATGTCACTCCACCCTTCCCAACCCAGCCATTATCCCTACTCCACACCATCCAACCTAGCCATACTCTACCCTATCTCAAATGTCAGTTTTACACCATTCCACTCCACCCAGTCCCATTCTTATCCTGTTCTTCCTCACCCCTCACCTGTCAATATCATTCCATTCCAGTACACACAACCTCCCCAACATACCAATCTTCTCCACCCAACCCACCATTCGCCTTTCTGTCTCACCTGTCAGATCACGTCACTAGGCCCCACCCCACCTCGGCAGCAGCCCTTTTGCACCTCACTTATCCCCTTCATTATATGCCCTACTTCATCCGTTAATTTTACGCCACTCTACTCCACTAACTTCACCATTAATCCACTCACCCCACCCAGCCCAGCCATTAACCCACTGCTCACCACCCAGTCCCGTCGTACTCTGCCCTACGTCACCTGTCATTTTTACTCCATTTCATTCCATGCACCCATACCATACTGTACTCTGCCTAAACTCACCAGTCTTTTTACCCAGCTGCACCCCACCCAACCTCACTATGCTCTACCCTACCTCACATCTCAGTTTTACTCCATTCCACCCACTTCAACCTTGCCATTACCCCACTGCTCCCCTCCCTATACCTCTGGACTCTTCCTTACCTCACCGGTCAATTTTACCCCATTCCACCCCATCCAACCCCGACATACTTCACCCAACCTCACCTGCAAATTTAACCCACTCCAACAACACCCTTCACCTCCATTACCCCACGCCACACCTCCAACCCCACCATTACCCCACACCACTTAACACAACCCCTCCCTACTTTTCCTTGCGGTACGTTGCATATCAATTTGTCCACTCCACCCAACCGAACTCCACTATTTCACCATGCCCTAACCAGTCCCTCAATACTCTATCCTTCTTCCCGTGTTAAATTAACGTACTCCACCCAACCCGTCTGGGCCATTAATTTCATCCAGCACACTTAGACCCGCCAAACTCTACCCTATCCTGCCTCATCTATCAAGTTTACTCACCTGCACCCCTCTCAACCCCACCATTACCCCACTCTGTCTCATCGAACGCAGCAAGTACCCCAATCCCCCTATTAACCCGATTTCACCCCACCAAGCTCCGCTATATATATTCTAACGGACCTCAACGTACATTTTTTCCCCATCTCCATTACTGAAGGAATCCACTTGAAAGTGGACTCATTAATTATCAACTGGCAAACTCTTTATCCGGTCAGTTCTATGTGATCAGGTGTAAGAAAGGCTAATACTTCATCTGAGGCAGGAGCGAAGTTGGAATTTTTTAAAAACGGTGATAGCCAAGTTTACTTATGTGGTCCAAGAAGAACTTTTCAAGGGGGAGGGGGGAGGGGGATATTCTCTCGGAAATTTCGGGGTAAGCACTAGGGTGGTCAGGCATATTTCAGGGGTGGGCATTACCGCCTCAGCCACCCATCTGGAAGCGTCACTGATCTAGCGTGAAGTGTTGAATGGAGTATAGTACGTGGTCGACGAACGCGGAAGGGTCTAGGAAAATCATTTATGTTGGGGGGGAGAGGTTGAATAGAATTTTTACATGTGAAAATCCATTGTCAATAAGATTCTGTTGACAGCTTTTCCACAGATGCTAGGTACTGCAATATTTTTCATATAGGCAAGTATAGTTTGGAACGGCAGTTTGTGAGTAGTTTTTGTGTTTAAGGAGGTGTGGAGGTCAGGTTTCAGTGGGTTGACTGAGCAGCTCTGGCCCCACAGGTTGCTAACAAGTCAAAGATATTTTGATTTTTTTTTTTTCCCCTGAAGGCTGCTTTCCCTACAGGGCATAAAATGACTTCTTTTTTTTTAGAGGGGATGGTGCATTCTTTTCAAGTATGTCACGCACTGCTGCATTCAGACCAGACACTATCCCTTTCCTTTTTTGCAGTCTTTGGTCACATGATCGTCAACTCCATAGCACCTGTACTATGCATTCATGTAAATGTATTGTTTCATATCAATTTCTCTGGAAGGTAAAGTACACTACACTCGGTTCCACTTCCTCAACGACCATCTAGAATTACTAATCCTAAACTTTTTTTTTTAATTCTGACGGCCTAGAATTGCCACATCTCCAACTTGAATACTGAGTTATATCAATAGATTAACACAAGAATCTGACGCTAGTCACAAAGAAGGGTTATGGAAAGGATGTAGAGCCAGCTTTGTTTTTCCTGCTAATGAGCAAGGTGAAATAAACTGCACAAAGGACAAAAAAAAAAAAAAGGGGGCCAAGTTAAAGTGAAAGAACTATAGAAATCTGTAGATGTGAATCCCTAGTCACTACCACGACACGTGAAGAGCAGAGGGAAGGTAAGTGTGTGTGTGTGTGTGTGTGTGTGTGTGTGTGTGTGTGTGTGTGTGTGTGTGTGTGTGTGTGTGTTGACGGTAGGCAGTGCACAGAAGACGAGGCAAGTCAGTTAACAAATTTAATAGGTTATAAATAATGCAGAAATAGCCATGTTAACCATTTAGTCGTTGCATCAGTATACAGTACTGTGTTATTATATAGATAAAATTAAATTGTGTTTGATGGGCTATTTGTGTATATAGAAACCATGACAGACATGGGTAGGGTATATATTTACCGAATATTCACAAAGCAGTTACTGTTCACCATAATTAACCAAAATATAGTAACTATATTGAAATCCCTGTCTTCCTCCACACACCAACACAGCTAACACACACACACACACACACACACACACACACACACACACACACACACACAGACCTACGCTGATCTGATACACCCACACACGAAGAACCTATAACCAGGTGTCGCCTTATCTGAAGCACGATAGGAGTATGAAATTATGTTGTAGGTCAAGGATTATTAACATTCTCAGGCCCCAGAGAAGCATTCTCAGCTGAATAAAATCGTCCGGCGTTAGCGGGAATAAAATACAAGAGGTTTGTCCCGACCATGAAGCGGGTAATGGTGACTATATTAATGGTCTCAGACTCCTATATTCACTCGGATTTGGATACGGTCTTCCTGTGTTAAATGGAATAGAATGCAAGAGTTGTCCCGACCATGGAAAGATTAACTTTTTGGCTACTGATTACCCCTGGCTGTTATTATTGCTGGACATGTTTCACCACTCCATGAACAGGCATTTGCCTATAGCCACAGCATAAAATGTAAAGCAGGCATGACCTTTCAGTCTGTGGGCCGAATTATGCGTTCGGTATTGATCCACGGTAATGTTCCTATAGTATGCTTTTACAGATATTAATATTGCCAAGTATATGCAAGGTAACAAAAATGATTTGCTCTATGTTAGTAACTATTATAATAACACAATTATTATGTTTACCTATAATAATACGTGATCCTCAACAATATGTATTGCATTAATAAACATTTTTATTTACACTCTGATTCACTGCGACCGAAATACAATCCTTGCATTGAAAAACGAATATCTCGCTACATGATGAACTGTTATGGAAAAGTACAGGATTAAATCACAGTTATTTACCAATGATTCATGCTAAAGTAAAAAACAAAGTAAAAAGGAATGACTCTCAAAGAAGTCTATATGTAGTAAGTAGGCTGGTATATAGCAGCTCAACGACTTCCGATTATTAATTTTTAAGGATAACGTATATGCAGTATATTTCGTAAACAATAAAACTCCAAAGATAAGTACGGACTATAAAGAATAAAGATGTGTTGGTAATATTCTTGAAATTTTCAATAAATTTCAGTATATACTGTATGCATTGATTAGGAGCCAGATTTAGGGAGCTTCGTACAAATTGTGAATACTGTACAAATATCTCATAGTACCAGATCTGGTACGTTCCGTTGTTCACATAATATTTGAGCAGCAGCCGATAATCCATGTAATAACTACGAGTCTTGGTGAGCCAGTCGGTGGGTACGCTTAGACCGCAGTTTTTTTTTTTTTTTTTTTTTTTTTTTTTTTAAGGTGGAAGGTACCACAGGCTGTAGGCCGGCAAAATTATTTCTTCAAGGAAAAAAAAAAAAGGTATAGAGAGACCCAAGTTAAAGATCCGTTCAATTAGAGATACCTGGACACATTAATTTTAAAAGACTGAAGGTCATAGACGGAAGGAAATACAGACAGAGGAAGACAGTTCCAGAGTTGACTTGCTGCATACATAAAGGACTGGGAGTATCGATATCGGTCAGCTTTTGCATTAGAGAGCTGGATAGAAATGGAATGAGAATTTGCTGCCACACGGATGCTACGCGCCCGCCATATAGGTGGAGGAAAGCAAGCAGACAGTTCAGAAAAGCAGTGATCATTGACGTAGCAATAGAAAAGAGATAAAGATACAACACTGCGGCTAAGAGACAGAGACTGAAGGGAGTCAGTAAGAGAAGAGTTGATGAGACGAAAAACTTATGATTGCACCTTGTTGAGAAGTGCTGTATGTGGAGAGCTTCCCCACACATTAGAGATGTACTGTACAAAGGGGCGAATAAAACCTCTGTATAAAGTCAACAGCCGTGCGGAGGTAAAGAACGTACGGAGTCGCTCTTGGAAGCATATTTTGCAAGCGGGATAATATGATTTTTCCGTGGTACACCCCGAGAGAATGAAGCACCAAGTATATTCAGAGATGGTTCAGGATTTGGCTGAATATTGTTAAGTATTGACGGATACACATGTGGAAGATTATGGCGGGTGATAAAATATTGATGCATTAAAAACAAAAAGGTTACTTTTACCCCAATCAGAGATATGAGCCAGATCAGAATTTAGGTGTGCCATAGCCTCATCCCGTGTTTGTTGAAGTAATTGCTTTGATGGAAGTTGCAAATGGCAAGGTGAATTGTTGTCATCGGCGCAAGAATGGTCAGGGTTAGATGTACAGCTGAGAAAGTCACTGATGAATAGAAGCAAGAGAGTTAGTGACAGGGCAGAACTCTGAGGAACATCATTATTGATTGCTCTAGAAGACTGGTGGCCGTCTACAGGAACAGCTGTAGAGCGACCATAATGGAAACTAGAGATGAAGGCTCAGATAGATGGTGTTAAAGAGCAATCCCTGTCTGGTTGAACAACCCCAATCTCAGGCAAGGAACCATCTCCGCAGGGCCATTCCGTGCACTGAACCAAAGTTCCCTTGCGGTGGACAGCACTTCGTTGTGGCGAAGGGCGGGAAAGAATGTGGAAGTTTCGTTCCTGGATGGACGCCGCATTTACATCTCTCCACCCAGTTAACAGGGGACCCATAATAGGCTCCACATCACCCCGTCATTTAGTTGTATGAGTACCACTCAGCTCTGTAAATGGTTTCCTGGGTTACAGAAAACCACTAGGCCTGGCAGTGTCGAGCCACGTGAAGTGGAAAGAAGAGTAATAAAAAGTGACATGATGGATGGGAGAAAAAGGGAGAGAGTAGATAGACGAAAAAAAAAAAAAAAAAAAAAAGAATGATAAAAGTGAAGGACGAAGTAGACATTACACCACCAAGTGAGGGGATGATGGTCGCCATTACGTATCACCACCTTGTCTGATGTAAAGCACAGAAGTTATCCTTCAGTCACATATTGTAGCCATTACGAATCAGGAGAGAGACAAAAAGAGAGAGGAGGAGAAAAGAAAAAAAATAGTACCGTGCTGCTTTCACAAAATATGCTTTAAAATTATGCAAAGAAAATGAGATCATAATAGGTGTCCCCCTTACGACGATGGTGTTTATATTCATGCTATATACAGACAACTTTATCCTAGGAAAAAATTTACCTGCTAGTGAGATCAGATATAGATTTAATTAATCCATTCATTGTGAGAAATCTTCCATAAGCTACAAATATCGTCTGTAAGTAGCAAGAATATAATTTTAAATATGCCATTGTGCTGAAGAGTTAAACTGACCGTCTCTTCGCCTGCGATTTCTATCTTAATATTATTTATTATTGCTTCATTCCCATCATATATATTAGACCTTGCCTATTTATCCCAGGTGGTGCTGGAGAGGAATGCCTTCACGTGGTGGCATCGATAAATCCAGTTATACAAACGTCCATCACTTCTCTCTCTATTCCCCGAAAGCAGGATGGTGGAGTGAGAAGAAAGGCAGCTTCAGCCTGCAGGCCAGCGGGTTCGTGTTCAGATAATCCGGGGACAACAACAACACCTACTACTACTGCTACTACTACTACTACTGCTACATCATGCAGGTATAGTGACTGTTCTCACTACATACATTCGGTGACGAGAGATGTAAACAGGGTTCAGAAGTGTGAAGGACGGGGGACACGGAACACAGCCATACGGAGAATACACCAGCTTTGTTTCAGGTGGTTTTCATAGCTTGGTAGGAGGACGAAAAAAAATATAAGAGGGTGAAAGAAGTATGAATGGCTGAAGTAGTAAGGGTAAAGTTCTGACTGCCTATCTTCTCACGCGACTCAGGGCGGTGGGGGGGAAAGGGAGAGAGTAATTTACAGTAAGTGTTAATCGTCCAAACCATGCATACGTAACTATGGCCATTAAGCACCTTCGTTGTCAGTTTACTTCATCAAATACACATATAAGGTTAAAATGTTTGGTTTACTCTAACTTGGCCCAGATTTTTGTCCTTTTGCAGCTTATTTCACAAAGCTCAGTAACATAAATCATTGCTACAGCACTGCCTTCTTGACATGGCACTGCTTTGTGACTAGCATCATATTCTGCTGTTAATCTACTGTGACAACTCAGCATTGAAGATGGAGAGACAGTAATCTTAGGCAACGTTAAAGTAAAAACAGCACAGTAATAATGTCCTTTTGCTATTGTAACCCAGTTTATATCAACCCCAAAGGATAAACTGTAGAAAAAAAAAAAACTTTCTCAGGCTGTTATAACTCCCTCTCAGCTGAAGAAAATCATCCAGCGTTTGCTGGGATAAATTACTGTAGTTATCCTGTCCAATTGAGAGTTAATAACCCTTGATCTACAGAGTAGCTCTGTACTATCATCATCTTTTACGTAAGTTAACAGCCGTCTTTACAGCTGTGTTAACGTATGAACACAGCTAGTGGACAACTGTGTGTGTGTGTGTGTGTGTGTGTGTGTGTGTGTGTGTGTGTGTGTGTGTGTGTGTGTGTGTGTGTGTGTGTGTGTGTGTGTGTGTGTGTGTGTGTGTGTGTGTGTGTTCTTACCTAATTGTTCTTACCTAATTGTATCTTTACAGGAATGAGTCAAGCTCGTACTGTCCCGTGTCTTAAACCATATTTATCGTACATATCCTTAAATTTGTGAATTGTTTTGGCACACACTATTTCATTCGGTAGCGCATTCCATTGATCAATTGCTCTGTTTGGGAAACTGAATTTCCTTACGTCTTTATCACCTCTCATCTTATGCAGTTTTTTGCAGTGTCCTCTTGCTGATGCTTCTCCGTGTGTTAAGTAATCATTTATGTCTATTTTCTCCTTCCCTGATATGCACTTATATAGCATTATCATGTCACCTCTTTTCCTTCTCTCCTGTAGTGTTGGTAGATTCAGTTTATTTAGTCTTTCTTCGTAGCTTAGGTCCCTTAAGTTTGGTATCCATCTTGTAGCGGCCCTTTGAACTTTTTCAATCTTGTCTATGTGCTTTTTGAGATGAGGACTCCAGACTACTGATGCATATTCCAGGGTTGGTCTAATGAATGATGTTATTATCCTTCTTAGCATGTCTTCCTTTATGTATGTGAATGCTATTCTCATATTTGCAAGCAGTGTATACATGTTCCGTACCTTCTCGCTGATGTGGTCAGCCGGAGATAGTCTGTTATTGATGATCACACCTAGGTCTTTCTCTCTTTCTGATGTGTATAGGGTTTTATTTCCTAACTTATAATCCCAATCAGGTCTTTTTCCACTTTTACCAAACTTGATTACATGACACTTGTCCACATTGAATTCCATTTGCCATGTACTACTCCATTCATGAAGTTTATTTAATTCTTCTTGTAGCTCTTTACAAGAGTCTGTGTTAGTAATTCTCCTTTGTATTTTTGCATCATCTGCAAACATATTCAGATAGCTCTACTATGGTGTGTGTGTGTGTGTGTGTGTGTGTGTGTGTGTGTGTGTGTGTGTGTGTGTGTGTGTGTGTGTGTGTGTGTGTGTGTGTGTGTGTGTATGTTATAATAGTTGTGTGTGCCGGAAGAGGCTGATATAGGATATAAATAGTTCTACTATGTTTTGGTTCATTACGTTGGCTGTGGACAGTTTTCTCCACTATGATGTTAAAAGCCCGAATTACGAACACTGAATACTGCACATATTTATCTTTGTTTAATGTATACGTAAATAACCAAGTTCTTATGATTTTATCAAGGCTGCAGCTTCTTTAGCCAGGGGGGAGGACTACTTCGTACCTAAACTGACAAAAGCTGTTTGGTGTTAGCCATAAGCAAAACAAAAGATGCCGTCGAGCTGGATGGTTCTTAAACGAGACTTCTTACAACTCTTTTATCCTGATGATGCCTCACCCAGGACTAATAAAGTTATGTGGTGCTAGCCGGATTACAGAATATCAACATAGTTTTCAGGATGTTCACAGATTCTTTTACTGAAAGTGTACGTTTGTTGCTGTAGAAAAAAAAATGCCAATTTAATGTATTTACGTTTCTTGTTAACTTTGGCCAAGGTTGGTTCCTATAAGGAACTCACCATTGCATGTGTTCTACTGTTATAACCATCTGTATTATTCCATTATATGCATCTCTAAGCAATTTGCAATTCTGAATCAGCAGCCTCACTTAATTTTAGAAAGCCTTTAGAAGTGACGCACAAAACATTTATACAAGATGTCCTTTTGTTTGGAATTATATGGCAAGACTACAATAACAACTGTATTATGAATTCTGTCACCCGAAACGGTCCAGTAAGTTTACTCCATGTTACGTGCAGCTTTTCACAACAATTCTAACAGACTGAATTAGTTTTACTGTAGGTGCAAAAGAGCCAAGAGAGAAGCAGGATTTCTCTGTGGTTACGTAGAAAACAAACCATATTCAAGTATTTAACAACAATAACTGAGAAAGCACTGGAATATACGAGACCTTTGAGAGTGACATTTATTGATTTTAAGGAAGCATTTGACTAGATTGAAAACGTGACACTGATGAGAGCAACCCAAACTTACGTTAAAGTATTATACTGTTTTTACTTTAACGACCTAAAATTGCCATACTTTCATCTGAATTCTGCGTCATAACAACAATTTAACTTTAAAATATGATGCTGGTCACGAAGACGTGCTATGGGAAGGATGTAGAGCCGCAGTATTGTCTTTTTCTGTCACCGAGCTACTTGAAATAAACCTACTAAACGACTAAATCTGGGCCAAGTTAGAGTAAAAACAATATGGTAGATAATCATAGGGACAACACTTCTACCATAAGACTCCACAAGAATAGCCAGGAATACCAGTGTAGAGGGATGTTAGGCAAGGAGACACAGTTTCATCCAAAACTTTCACTGCATGCCTGGAGGACGTTTGTAGAAATATAGGTTGGAATGGAAGAGTAAGTATAGGGTGAGCAATTGAACTTCTCGATTCGCTGACGACACACATCTTTTTGGTAAATCAAGGGAGGAGCTACAAGTTGATCGGAGCTTATCTGAAAGTGGGCTTGAATATGAAGAACAAGAACGTTATACTTAATAGGCATGTTTAGTTCCTTCTCACTCTTCCCTGCCAGTTTCGGATGGAGGGTTTTGTGGACTGGGTGATCCCTCTTCTTCACTATCCCTGTCATAGGAAAGTAGTCTAGTCATATTAGAGAAACCTATTGTGCCACTGAAAAAAAAATAATAATAACCCTTTCATCCCAGTGACATATTTTTCATTTTATTCCTGCTATTTCCAGAAACTTTATTAAACAGTGGAGAGACCTATAATAGTGAAAGGATTGGTTAACGTTCTATGTAACATCTCCATTTCGAATATTCATACTAAGCTAAATAAACAGCGTCGTCAGATGAATGCTGCCACACTATCATCTAACAGTTCTTGGATTCAGTCTCCGGCACATTACGGATGGTTTAATACTACACTCCTTTTACCTTAACTGGACACAGATTTTCGTCCATTTGCTGCTTATTTCGAGTGCTCAAGTAGCAGCAAGATACAATGCTTTAGTCTACACCCGATGCATACCACTTCTTCATGACTCGCACTGTTTTCTAGTGAGACTATTGTTGCAACTCGGCATTCAAGATGGAGAGATGTCAGTTTTATACCAAGTCTTACTGTAGCTGTTTATCATGGGCCAACAAATCTACTGCAGTGACCCTCTCTCTCTCTCTCTCTCTCTCTCTCTCTCTCTCTCTCTCTCTCATACGTACAACCAGGGCAGGCAGTTCAGACACTTCCATGTGATGACTACAAAATTGGTTGAAGAAAAGGAAAGGGATGGAGGGTTTTGGGTAAACCAAGTAACTGTGAGAAGGATAAGCGACTGTGTGTATAGAGATTTATATAATCAGTGTGACCTTCCTGTTTAGGAGTGGTTAGAGAGGAACGAAAAGAATATTTTTAGATTTCGCATTCTGTAAAAAAAAAAAAAAAAAAAGGAGAGAGAGAGAGAGAGAGATTCCTGGATAAGTGAACAGAAAAAAGTAGAGGATGTAATCACTCTAATACTTGGCAGAAACATCAGTGTGCAGGTCACTTCGTAGGGCAGGTAAACAGTGGTAACCTAAAGACGCGGTGAGAAGAGGAAAACAGAGAGCAAGGAGAGATTAAAATTAGAGATGTGCTGAGGCTGGAAGAAACAGGCTTAACGGCCAATAGGTAGGAGTGGAGAAAGATAGAAGAGGCCTTCATCCTCTAGTAGACTGTCTCAGGCTGTTGCTGAAAAAAACTGTCTTATTATTCTTACATGGAATATTAAAGCTCTATGTTGACAGTTTGAGATCGTTCGGTTGGCAAGGCTGCTGGACTGAGAGGAAGCAGGAGGCTGACTGATAGGTGTTGGTATACCTGTGTGGCGCACTTTTTTAGTTGTATTGAATAAAAGAAGATTTTAGGTGCCTGCAGCCTATAATCCTTACCGTTCACTAGATTTCCTACTATGCGAATTTGTTACTTCGATCAAAAGTAAATAGAGAAATGTGATGTAGAGATCGTACCGTTACTCTATCAGCAGCTAACAGCTGCCCAGTGCAACGTGTAAAAGATCAGTAACAGCAGCAGAATCTGTAGTACCGGCTGAACCGGTAGCAGAGGAAGAATCTCAGTTGGAATTCTGTCATAAAGGTAGGAGTGCAGTGATCTGAGACATGTTTCATTTGCGTTTTTTTTTTCTTTTTTAGTTCACGTGAAAGACAGTATGATTTACGCGGTAGGAGGTTAATCCATGACTTGCAAATCCCTCTTACTTATGCATTTGATAATTTAGAGCAGAATATTCTGTTTACTATTACCAAGTAACCACGGAATAAAGAGAGAGAGAGAGAGAGAGAGAGAGAGAGAGATGACATAATAGAGAACAGGTTAAAGACACCAGCCATGAACACGCTCAGAACCCCTCTTGTTTCTTAACGTCTGGCGATTTTACATGTGATGATACGAAAGATATAGTATTCTACATACCACTTATATTGTGTTGACGAAATTAAAGTAAGTACCATACGCCATTTACTCTAATTTGGACTAAAGCTCCATCTCTCCATCCTCAAGGTTGAAATGTAACAGATTAAACTAGAATATGAAGCTAGTCACGAATAAGTGCTATCAAAAGATTGTAGAACCTCAGCACTGTTTTCTTCTGCCACTGAAGTACGTGAAACAAGCTGCAAAAGAACGAAAAGTTGAGGCAAATTAAAGTGAAAGAACTATATAGTGGTCCGTGAGATACGTGAAATAGGCTACTAAACAACGAATATTTGGGCCAAGTTAACGTGAGCGAGTTATAGTGGCTAGTGAGGCACGTGACATGAGCTGAAAAAAGTCGAAAATCTGGGTCAGGTTAACGTGAAAGAATTATAGTGGGATAATCAATATTCTCGCTTCTCTTCTCCCGCCCCTAACACACCCTCCTGCCATCATCAAAACAGCATCACCGCCACACACCACACTGATAGAGGAAGTACAATCTAAATATTAAAGTCAGAGACTTTATGCAGCTAATTCTCTCTCTCTCTCTCTCTCTCTCTCTCTCTCTCTCTCTCTCTCTCTCTCTCTATCTCTGTATATCGGTCTGTCCATCTAGAAAGGCCAGCTTGTATGTTCCTTTTTGTATATTCATTTGTTCCTTTTTGCTATCAACTGCACAGTAATTCAATGAATATATATATATATATATATATATATATATATATATATATATATATATATATATATATATATATATATATATATATATATATACTCAGCACAGTTTCATTGCACCCTATAATCCCGATTTGCCAGCTTCTCGTAAGTTACAGTATGCATTGTATGAACAAAAAAAAAGGGGGGGGGAATGGTATTTTGGCATACATCATCACTTCGTAACAAAAACTTGTTCTATTACTGTATATACTCTATCATTTAATCCCCCATTGCCTCTTTAGGATAGTATAAGGGGCACATGGAAAGGCTACTTCTATCAATAGCCACTGCCAGACGCCATAATCCTGTAAGGGGTGGCCGTTTGTCAGTTAGTTGTTTTACGGGGAGGGGCATTAATCCTCCGCCAACCCACCTGTTAACACGTAGGGAACACGTATGGATTGGTTACATGGATACAACCCAGAGGTGTAAATGATTTCCTGGCTTACAAGAAACCATTAGGCTTGTCACTCAATGTCAAACTAACTGAAAAGGAATGGAGAGTAATAAAAATGATAGGAAAGATGGAAGAAATGGGACGGGAGGAGGGCAGACACAGAAAAAGAATGATAAACGCTACGGAGGAAGTAGGCATCACTGTATGAAGTGAGTGGATGACGGTCGCCACCACCTCCATTATCCATCACTTGATATAATGTTATCTTTAGGTGATTCTGCACTGAGTGACAAGCCACGTGGTTTCTTACAGCCCAGGAAACCATTTGTCACAGTGCTTCGTAGCCATATTTCCAAATGGATACCTGATGGTCTAGTGGGTTAAAGACCTCCAACCAGCAGTGGCCCAGAAAGGATTACTTCCGAGTAGTGGTTGGAGTTTATTGCCCACATATTACCTATCAGGATTTAGCAACTGGTCACGTGCTTTAAGAACTATGTGGATTAAGTAGCCTTGTGAGGAGTGAGAGAATGAGTGAAAATGAGCAAGAGAGCGAAAGTATGTGACAGGGTAAGTGAAATTGTAAGTTTCAGCATTTGTTAAAGTGGTTTGGTCGTTTTATTTTTAATCTCCATTATGCATACAGTACTGTAGCTAGTGTAGTCTAATTGGATACTCATAGTTAAAAAAAAATCAACTGAAACCCTTACACTGCTACCAAGCACATTACACTGCAATAAATAACACTGATCTATTTTTTCAACTAACTTTCCAGATGAGGTGGACAATAAGAATATGGAACCTGCTTGCCACAGGCCTAGTTTCCTTGTGTTTGGCGGTGGAATCCAGTGACAATAGCTGGGGTGGTCTTTATCCACGGGAGTCTGAGAGCCGGGAAATGCGATTACTAGACGGATTGTGGAACTTTCGCCTCGCCCCACTCCAAGACCCAGATCAAGGTTTTCGGGAAGAGTGGTTTGCTCAGCCACTAGATATGGTATTATTGATGGTGGTGTTTTGTGAGATGAGTGAAATAGCACAATAAGCTCTTGTCATTCGCACTACTCGAATTTCGCGGGTGAGTAAGCCATCAGTAAATGCACTAGTTTAAGATGTATTTTGGGATAATAAAAAATAAAAGAAAGAAAAAAGCTCTTAATTACTCTCAGAATACACCTTAAGTCAGTAGCTTCTATTGTCTGGTGTTGTTCGGTGGCACCACAGCGAATTTTAGGCCATTTCATATATTATAACTGTGGGAGCTCGTTTTTTAAGGGTGTCATTACTTCGAAGAAATCTTTTCTGACGGGTGTCCAGACACCGTATCGTAACCCCCTGCGAAAGATGAGGGATTATTGCATTGTACTGTAAAAATGCTATGATGTATTGTACTTTTAATTACCTTTAGGTATAAGAGCAGCCACAAATCTCACTGTTGAAATTTATGAAGCTGAAAGTTAATAGTTTGTTGATAATTATTACTGACTCTGCTTTAACAGACAGGACCAGTGATCTCAATGGCTGTCCCAAGTAGTTATAATGAAGTTACGCAAGACAAGACTCTGAGGGATCACATAGGGTGGGCATGGTAAGTATATTATTATTTTTCATTTTCCATTTTTCATCAGTTCAGTTTCAAAGGACATTGCTCTCATAGTGTACACCTGGGGACTCTTCTGCATAATAAAGTTTTTGGCAGTAAGGTCAGAAATCCTCGGCTGATGTATGTACAGACAGAGAAATTAAGTATTTTCCCAAAGTCTGACGGATAGGCTACATAGCAGAAAAATCGAACCATCTGAAACATACATTAGTAGAAATAGGACTTTCATAACATTTCGCCAATTGTAGATTTTCTTCAGACGAAACTGGGAAGATGGCTGTTTCTTTGATTTTACGTGTGTGGGTATTATAGTCATTTAATATCTATGCTTGCTCGAAAGGGTTCACTCTTCAGTCCACATGATGTTTTAGATAAAAAGGATGCTCATTTTTAAAGGGTTCATTATTTTCACATCAGCTTGGTTCCATTACCAGCTCCTGAAATAGGCATATCTCCCTGCTTTCAGTATGAAAAGCCGATATATATTATGCTGAGCCGAACAATATACTGCAAATAAACATAATCATATAGCCTACTCCTATCGATATACGTTTGAAACTTAATCTCTACTCTTCACTTCAAAAGAACAGTCAACTAACTGTTTGTGATACTGCATAGAAACTGTCAGCTATGGAGGCTGAAAGTTTCCAAACGGGCTGAGGTTCCACCATGGATTTAAATTTTCACTTTTATACGAGGCAGTTTTTCGTTGGTACTTCTGGGGATTTTGACACAGAACTGTCCTGCCACATGGGGATTTTTTGAGCCCTTTAAAAATCACATTGAGCTTTGTGATACAATAAACCAAACTGAATAAGAAAGTAAACTTACATACCTTGTACGGGTATTTTACTGGCGTTTACAGCACATTAGCACAAATAACTCTGCTTGATATTTTTGGAATGATACTAATTCAAGTGGAACAAGTGCATAAGAGGTCATGGTATCTGCTTGATCAACTATCATGATCTGCCATACCCACACGGACCCTCAAATATCCGAAGCTCATCATATACACAGAATTTTGCGACTATCACACAGCAGGGAACTACAAAGCACTCGTGGAAAACTGTCCCCAATCCCATCACAACAAATGGTCCCTCTAAAAACTTAATAAAATCATCTGGAAGAAGCAAGAAGAGATTAATATACCATGAGATTGAAGGAATGAATTCTTTAGGAAAGTCAGTGCCGTATGTTTAGTTTTTTTTTTAGCTTCAAAGAAGAAGTAAGGGCTTTTTTTTTTTTTTTTTTTTTTTTTTTTTTTTTTTAAATATTGAACAGTACTTCACCAGAAGAGTTAGCATACATTTCAGTACTAATATTTATTTGCTCATGAAAATCATTGTTTACTGACGCTGTACAAATATCTTATCAGGTATGATCGCACATTTTTTGTGCCCACAAGATGGCAGACAGACAAGAAGCGAGTTGTGCTACGATTAGGGTCTGCTCACTACAGGTCAATTATTGTAAGTATTTGGAGACACTGTTATGAGAGCGTAGATGTAAGAATACTATACAGCAATAGAAGTAGAAAAAAATCAATGTCCTTAGAGATTACTGATCATAGTATTTACTTAACACGTTACTTTTTTAAGAGTCTTGACCAAGCATGATTGTGTGATCCCTTTTTCGCCCATTGATGAGAATAACAGCAAGACTGGGTGCCATGTAGCTCATGTATCAATGGTGTGCCCCAGCAAGTAGCCTGGGAGAATTTTGTAATGGCCGTATGCTTCTACTTTCACCAGCTTTTACCTAAGGTCTCGGCTTTGAATTCAGAATTTTCCTTCTAGGCCAACTGCCACCCAAGGCTAATGAATCCAGTCTACCCCAGAGAAGATAATATTAAAAAAGAGATTCGCAAGTGTAGTTGTCTCAGCTTTGATTGCGTAAATATGATTTAGTCCCCTACCGTGGAGTGTTGCACAAGGCTTTGGGTTCTACACCACTCCCACGGTAGTACCTTCTCGGGTTGGATGGTAACCATGCATTTTAGACCTTTGAATACAGTATTAGTTTATTTATTTTGTGACAATATGATCATTTAATCTTCGCAGTACCTAAATGGTAAATTACTGACATCACATGAAGGCGGCCATCTTCCTATAATGGCTGAGATGACAACAAACTTGGTGTATGGGAAAGAGAACCGGATAACTGTGGCCATCAACAACACACTTACTCCAGAAACCATCCCTCAGGGCAGCATTGTGTACACCAATTACCCAACCATGTGAGTCACTTAGCTGAAAGGTACTTATCCATCTGCCTATCTGTCTACGAGTATTCGTCTATTACCAGAAACCTTAATCCCGCACTGGGTGGCCACAGACAAATTGCCTCCAAGTCTCCCTGTCCTCTGGTATTTGGCTGCACTCCCCCCAACTCACACACCCCTCTCTCATATATTTCTCTACTCCATCTCTCCATCTCATCTCTAGCCACTCCCTTCTCTTCCTCTCCACCTCGCTCGTATCAACATACACTCTTCCACACTCACTTGCTTTCCTCTACTGTGTTATGGCATTTACATTTCTTATCTAAAGTATTGTGCAGTTTTGTTTTCCCGCTTTTGTATAAGTCGGGATTGGATTTCACAACATGAGATAATAATTCGAGACATAATTATTAAGTGAGGTAGGGTCAATTAATTTCCATTCTTTTGTCCGTTAATCCTTTTAATTCTGTGACGTATGTTTTAATATTTTACTCCTGATACCAACAGACGATTTTACTTAGGTCAATTCTATAGTAGTAAAGGAGTCAATGAAGGCCATAGCTAACCCCTTCAGTTCGAAAAATCTATCCTAAGCTGAATAAAATCGTCAAAAGAAAGCAATAATAAGATATAAATTGCGTCACTGGAGTGAAGGGGTTAATATGTCTATAGGACAGTTGGCGAGAGATGGACCAGACTCAGGGATATTACTGTGTGAAGAGAAGTGCAGATAACATAGATTACGATAAGGATGAATCACAAAATCCATGGCTCACCCCGGATATGACTGATAAAATGGAAGAAAAGGGAAAACGGAAAATTGTGAACAAAGTAGAGGGGAGGAAATGTTACAGACGCCTGAATATTGAAATGAGACGTGAGCCTGCCAAAGCAGGAGGAAAGTGGGACAGTGGAAGGAAAGAAAAGGTGGAAAACTGCGAGCAAAAATGATGGATGAAAATGTTACAGATGCTTGACTATTTAAAAGAGACGAGAACCTGATAGCGCATGCTGAAAATGGTTTGAATGCCAGTGCAGTGAAATAGAGAAATTAGAAAGGGAAGAACTGATTTGTTGCATCAGAAAATAAGAGAAACTAGCAAGGAAAGCAAGAATAAAGTCAAGCTTCAAAGGATAAAAGCTAGAAATGGAGAACTGTAAAAAAAAAAAAAAAAAGGACATAGGGAAAAGACAAGTGCTTGTGGGCCCTTTGGGCCCTCTCGCACTTGCTCCTGCAGAGGGCTCTCGCACTGCATGCTCGCTTTCTTGTGATTCGCACTCGTTTCCTCGCGCTTCGCACGTGCGTTGTAGTCATTTCAGTAATTCGAGTAACGTTTATGTGCTGTTCTAGTCTAACAACCACCAAGGCAACAGCACAAGAAACACACAGTAAAAATGCTCAATTCGGCAGCTCTGATCTTCTAAAAAGTATAGGGTCGTGGCACATGGCTCGAGTAGACTCAAAATCTAAAAGTCCCGGTACCGAATGAACTGTTTTCCGAACCAAACTTTGATCGCTCTTAACTCTAATAAAAAATCATCAATCGAGAAAGCCATCAAAAACTCTACGGTGAACGCAACCCTAATTTCACGCACTCACGCTCGTTAAATATTGTAAAAGTTTTTCGATCGTCATGGAACCAAGTTTTCTCACATCAGCAAATTTTTTGCAATTTTTGTGCCAGTTTTGGTGCGATTTGAATGTGTAGTTTTGGGTGCACACACACACACACACACACACACGGCTACTGCTATAATATATTATATTAATATACTGAAGACCTTTATGAAAAATACTAAGCCGTTAAATATTGATATTTGAGAAAGAAGGTGAAGTTAACGATGATGATGTGTGTCCATTCTTTTTGGAGAGAGAGAGAGAGAGAGAGAGAGAGAGAGAGAGAGAGATTGGTTGGGGGTACTACAAAGGACCTAAAAATAGTAAAACTCCAAGATAGGATGATATCCCTGTAGAATTATTAAAATGACTCAAAGGTGTCGGTTAAAAATATACCTATAGTGTATGCATGAGACCCTATGACAACAGGAAATGGAGGTTAGACTTTGTGAAAACTATTGTGACAGCCCTTACTGAAAAATCACGAGCTAAGAAGACACTAACTGCTCAGAACACAGAACTATAAATCTAGTAAGCTGTGTTTAAAAAATAGTGCTAAGAACACACTCAGGGGCGTAGACCCTATGGGGAGGTTGGAAAGTTAAATCCACTCTGCAACTGGATACGTAAACATCCCCCCTCCACGTAACAATTAATGTCATTCAGAAAAATACAGAACTAAAGCTACAGTTATCTTCAAAATACTTAGTCTTTTCACTGGAAATGCTGTTATTTTCAAGACTTCAAAACTTCTTCTTCTTCTTGTTCTTCTCCTTCCAAACATTTTAACAGTTTTCATTGTGGTGCCATTCCATCATTTCTTCACCAATTCATTTCAGACTTAGTATTGTTGTTCCTTGGGCCCATGCCTCCAAACACGTTTCTCTCTCTCTCTCTCTCTCTCTCTCTCTCTCTCTCTCTAGCCTTTTATGTGGGTTTACTGGGTCAAAACGTCAAGCCATGCTAACACACAATTTTTCTGATCTTATGTTCTTGCAAGTTCATTAAGCATCATGGCAATCTACTCAGAAGTATGTCAGTGTATTGTAGCTCTGTGGAGACCATCTACATTTCCTTGAGAATGTTGGTAATGTTTGAATAGTTATTTTCTTTGCCTGTGATATACTCGTATTTTATGTTACCAAAAAGGTACACCGCTGTTACTCGAAACCTTTCCATGTGCATGTGCACCACTCACCTAAAACTATTTCACTGAAACAAGAATCTCCCCAGCATCTACCTTTATGCACTTTGTGAAAGCGGGCAAGATGATAGGCCTGGGCTAGCCTAAAAAGATATGGATTGATGGTCAATCTCATCATTGTATATTCATTTAGTATGACCTTTATAAACTACTGCCAAGCAGCTCAAAGCACACTGCTTTGAATAAACCACTTTGTACTTGAAGAAAGGAGCCTTGCAGAGTTCACTGGTATTCATCTTGCTGGCATTAGGTCGTCAGACATGAACGTCAACTGTCTCTCCCCAGATGCACGATGTCGGGAGGTTCCTTTTCCGTATCTATCCTGAGTACTCTTAAGAGGGTATGCTCGAAAGGAGAGAGCGTAGAGTGAAAAGTAGTTTCTTGTAGAGCCATAAAAAACATTTTTCACTCTTAGCTTACAAGTTTAGGAGACACAAGGCTTGTCAGGCAGTACTTCAGGATTTTTCCTGGTGTCACACTGTGCAAGGCCACACTAAACAGTAGTGGCACTACCCACATCACGGAAAAGTGGCAAAGAGCAGGCTCTCACTTACCTCATATCTGGGCCTCGGGAACCTTGCATTGGGCTCTCGTTCCAAGCTTGATCGCCTTAAGTGAAACTGCCTTTTTTTCCTTTACTCAAAGTTTTTTCTTTTTTTTTATTTTTTGTTGCATTTTTACCTTTTGGAATCCTTTTTGTTCTTTCCTTTTTGTTCTTTTCATTAGCAGACAGATTCTCTCTCTCTCTCTCTTTTTTTTTTTTTTTTTTTACTGATTTTCAGTTTTTGTGGTTCTTTTTAAAATCATCACTATTCTGACTTCCCGACTATTACATGGGGTGTGAAGGATCCAGAAACATAAACAGGAAAGCACAGAAGATAGAGCGCCTTTGAAAGAGTACCAAAATAAAACGAGATTCACATTAATACTAACTTTGAATATTCATGTTCAACTTCCCTCGTCAAATAGTTCAGACAAAAATGTTCTTCAGCTTGCCCGTAGAACTGAGTCCATTACGTTAATAACAAAACTGAAAAGAATTGCAGTCCATGTCATGTGCATCTCAGCCATATTTCATCCATCCATCTTAATCCTAAGTAAATTCCTCTGTCTTCTCAACTTTAGGCCCTCTCTTCCTCACACATACATCCTCCAAATTAAAACGTGTGCGTTGTAGGTGAAGTGGTCATATGTGCTGTGTGGAGGAAAATTTTCAGTTGCTGTAGTTCATTCCATTTAACCAGAAGATTATCGTCCGTTTCCAGTTATTTCCTGTAGCTCAGTGGTTGAATATGACAACACTGTGGTTCTTCATGCTCACTATAGCTCTTTTTAATTAGCATCAGGTTCTAATATTAATCTCTTGTTAACTCTCAACATTCAAGATGGGAAGATGGCAATTAAAAGTGAACAGAGCAAGGTGTTCACCAAGGTGCTTATATCAGCTTTATCATATTCTCAGGTACCCTCCAGGTTATTTCGTTCAGACCTACAACTTTGACTTCACTAACTACGCTGGGCTACACCGACCAGTTTACATCTACACCACTCCTCAGACATACGTTGATGACATCTTAATATCTTCTGACATTGATGGAACAAACGGTAAGTTACTGGAAGGATGAATGGAAAGACTAATAAGAATGCTTTTGATGAATGACAGCTATTATATTATTTCGTTTTTGTTCTGTATGTATTCAGATACGGAGATCCAATTCAGTGAGAGTAAACTAATGTGGCTAGCAAGATCACAGTGAGAAATGAAAACTACTGACTTGCTTTTTTTGTGAGAATGGAAAAAATAAGGCATCAGCAATAATAATAATAATAATAATAATAATAATAATAATTTGGGAAGGCAGTGATCATGGTAAAGTACTGTACAGTCAGCTTGCATATTATAATACCCTCTCCCAAAATGCGAATCGCCTATAACACAGTAGATAGTACTGTATATTGGTTTCTAAAAGTTACCACAACGCTGTTAGATACATTATAACACGGGACACAGGTCCACACATGCCCAGATATGGCAATTCCTCCCACTGCACCTACTGCACGTTTCTTTTTTTTTTTCCCCCTCACAGTATGGGCCACGAACTGCTCAGAGGCACATTCGTGTGGGGTGATGGTGTGGGATGATGGGTGGGATAATGGTGTAGGGTGATGATTCGGGTGATGGTGTGGTCTGGGCGATGGTGTGGGATGAACTTGTGAGTGACAGCATGAAATAATGGTGTAGGGGATGGTGAGGCCTGGCTGGTGGTGTAGGGTCATGATGCGGGATGATAGAATGGAATGAAGGTGTGGGACGGTGGTGTAGGGTGATAGTATCGTGAGGAATTGTTGTTGTTGTTGTTGTTGTTGCTGAACCTTAGTCTGTCTGGCCAAGTATACCGGTCGACTGCAGGTATGTAACCACCAGTCCAATGGGGTTATACCATAGGCTTCCTGCACCGTTTATGTTTTGTGTGCATCTTACTATGGCATGTGCTGTGCAGGGCTCCATTATGTGTTCTATGATATGTGAGTTTATTCTATGTGCGGGGCATAATTATGTCAACCGTGGTTCCATCCAGCCCGAAAATGAGCTGGTAACTGAGAAGATCTGGGTAATGTCTTGTCTAAGCATGGCGAGGTGAACTCAATCATCTCACTTATGGATGTCGGAGTGAGAGCTTGTGATATACTGTTCTGATAGAAGTGTTGTATTTCCCTGCATGTGGAATATGTATTTGAGTTATTCCATTTTCTTTTGTCCTTTGTGTAATATTCCTTGGTTCTTTGGCTGTTAATTTTCTTTATTTTATTATTATTATTATTATTATTATTATTATTATTATTATTATTATTGTCATCCTTTCGTTTTCATCTCACTTTAATCTCGCCAGTGCTGACTCTGTGCACCCAGAAATTTTTTGAGTTGAATCAAACGTTGTGGATATGTTGAGGGGCCACTCAAGGAAGTGACCATTGTGTGTGCGTGTGTGTGTGTGTGTGTGTGTGTGTGTGTGTGTGTGTGTGTGTGTGTGTGTGTGTGTTTTTGTATCAATACTTCAAAAGTCAAGGCCACATGACTGGGTCAACTAGTATTTCTCCCATATAGACCAAACTTGATGGAATGGTTCAAAGTGAGGGAAGGATAAAGGGATTCGTTTTGAGAACAATCAATCAAAGATCAAGGTCACAGGAAAAGGTCAAAAGCTAAGGTAACAGGGTAAGGTTACCTCAAATACTTTTGATGTGTTTTAACCAAATTTGGTGAAAGTGCTAAAGGTCAGCCAGAAACGAAGGAATTTCATCTTTAGAACGATCAAAGATCAAGGTTACAGAATAAGGTGAAATTCGACTTGTTTGTCTGCGTGTTAAGAAAATAACTACAACAGTCTTACCCTGACCTAGGGTGGGAATGGAGGTCCGGATGATGATAATGATGATGATGATGATGAAACTTGATGAATGGCTTGAGGATTCCACTTTTCATTTTTCCAACACTTTATATTCCATACCACAAGTATTCATGATTTACCCATATCTTGTATATACTGATATTTACCAAAGCTGTTTGTACACTGGCAGGAATTATTAAGTACTCCATTCAACATGCCTCGACCTTGACTGGACGCCGGCAAGCTAAAGGTGTTTTATGTTCTGTCAAGTTACTGAATAAGACGGGAGTTCATGTTGCCAGTGCTGTCGGTTGCCAGGGCACCATTGTGGTAACAAATGCCCATCTGTGGTGGCCGTACCTTATGTCAGAAGATCCAGGCTACTTGTACACTTTACTGGTAAGTACTTTAGTACCTGTTCTTACTATACGTATCTTTTATTTGCATGAAATTTTTGTTTTTCTCCATTTCTTCGAGTGATGAATACTTAATGACTTTTAAAACCAACATTCCTCCTTTAGAAGATAAGTATTTCATTGCATTAGGGTGAATGATATAATGGATTCAACCATTTCCAAAAAAGAATCTTGCGTTACATTGATTTTCATCCTTTGTCACTTTCTGTCGCACCCACAGGGACGGTCAATATAGTATTTGTCAATAACTGTGTCACTCTTCTCTCCCTCCCTCACTCACTCACCGAGTTATTGTACTTTCTTGAATGGGATCCAGCCTTATGGGAGGAGTGTTAGGAAAAGTAAATTTTGCATTTTGGTAGACCTCCCCCTAGGGCAGGCTTCAGGCATAATGGAACGCCCATGGGCTGCTCCACAAGGGTGTGGTAGCCCTCGGGTGTCCCACACAAAGCTGTTAGGTACAGCCAGTTTTCTTTGCCCAATGATGGAGCTCTCTTCCTCCATATTATATGCATGGTGAGGACCTCGAAGGTCGTCCCCTACAGGAGGGGTGGGGACGATCTCGTTGGTCTCGGCCAAATTCGTTATGTAAGGCCAATCTTTTATATGATAAATGTTCTCCCCGGCCACGTTTTGGGATGAGTGAAACCGTAGAGGATCGTCCCGCACAAGGGTAGGGGCAGCCCCCGGTGGTCCCGGCAAAGTCATGATGCATGGCCATAGTTTTTAACATAGGACCACTAATTTTTTTTCATAGTGGTAGGCACTTACCCTCACCCACGTTTGGGCAGGGTGGGACCCCAGATAACTACCCCCGATGGACTAGTGAGGAGGGGCAACTCCCAGGGAGGACGGTGCCATAGTTTTTGTTTTACATAAGACCATGAAATTTTGCACAATGGTGTACCTACCATAACAAGGGCCACGTTTTAGGCAGAATGAGACCAAGCCAAGTGCCACCAACACTGGCGGTGACCCCTGAGGGTCTTGTCCAAAGGCTTCATGCACGGCCATGATTTTTAAGCTAGGGACACGCAATTTAGCATACTGGTAGATGTTCAGCCCAGCCAAGCTTTAGATAGGGACTGTTCCTCAGTGGCCACCCTCCACGAGGGAACTGCCCCCAGGGAGGACAAAGCCAAAATTGCTGACGTAGGCACACGAAATTTTGCACTTTCTCCAGGACCAGATTTCATAAATAGTGGGACCTCTGGGGATCGTTCCTTCGCCTCCCACGTAAGTAATTATTTCTTTCCCCCTATAATACTGCAGGAATGGTTGCGACTATCAGAAGTGTCCTCTGTCGTGTTCATATCTCATTCCTCCACACCCAGTTACACTGATAAGCAGAAGGCTGGAGGAAATGGACAATATACACCTTACCCCCTCTTTTTTTTTCCTTTAACACTTCCTAAATTCTTACATATCTATATTTTCAATGCCCAAATTGCAGTTTTTGAAATCACAAGAAAAAACATACAGTAGCAGACCTGTTGTTCCTTTCGAAGCTGTTTTTATTACAACTCTTTGCTCTTCCTGTAACCTGTGTTCCGTTTGTAAGTATAAACTATCCCATATTGCCATATTATCCACTGTTTTCTTGCTTTTTCTACATATTTACGGAACTTTTTTAATTACTTGGTACAATGACAGCTTTTATTTTACATTGTTCTGAATGCTGCCAGATGGTTTTACTCCGTTCAGGAGAGATCCCTCAGTCCTAAGGGGATATAAGCACTCCCTACTTGCCCCATACGATATGATGGTGGCATATCACTGCATTTAGCTGTCACCAAATGAGTTTACTAAGTTTAAAGACTTGGGACGAGGTCATAGACTTTGACCTCATTGATAAGGGACTGAACAGGGAGGCTGTTGCAGATCGAGCAACGTGGAGAGCCCCCATTAGGTGGCCATGGCTGACACATGCAAGCATGTTGGACCCTTCATAAACGAACGGGCTAACGAAAGAGGAAATTCCTTCCCTCCCCTTCTCCTTTCCACTCCCCCGCTTCCTCCCCCCACTTCCCTTCCCTCCACCTACTCCTCCCCTCCTCTCTCTGTTTGTTTATCTACTTCTCATTCTTCATTTTCACAGTCTTCCAGCCCTCTTCACAGTCCATCCTATCGCACATTGCCTTCATAAGTTCTCGTGTGCCGTTCTATTGCTGACATTCATATGACTTTATGCTGGTATAGGTAATGGTGTCTGACGCTGAGGGCAACTTAGACGTGTACCCACAGAAGGTCGGAATTCGTACTCTTGGCTGGAATTCGACAACTCTGACAATCAACAATAAGCCAGTGTATTTGCGAGGCTGTGGAAAACATGAAGATGCTGATGTGAGTTTCCTAAACCTGATTCATGATGAAATATTTGGTGTATGAAGCTCTCAGTATTTATTTGTATGTTTTGCACTACTTTGAGAACAGTTATTTTCTATTTGTCATTAACTACCGGAATCACCCGATGGAAACAAGTGAGCCAGTTTCTAACTGGCTCGCTTGTTTCCTTGCTAAAAATGCTTCTAAAAAATTGGGTCTTATGTACAGAGTTCGTGAGTTCTTCACTGACTAGCGGATGGCCACAATATACAAAAGTCATGTTCGTTCTCAGATCGAATACTGTTCACCACTGTGGAGTGGATGTGGAGCGGTTGCATGAGGCAGTTGGACAAAATTCAAAATAAAGCCATTAGATTAATCAATAATCCTGCCATTATGCAGGACCTTCCTCCATTATCGGTAGGTAGAGATGTTGCTTCTTTAGCATTATATTATCGATATTTTTACCGTAAGTGCTCTGACGAGCTGGCTTCAGTTGTGCCTCCCTTTCACATTTTCTCCCGAAATACTCGGGCAGCTGGGAGCACCCATGAACTCACATTCTCTCCCCCGCAGTGCAGAACCTCTGCTTATCAAAATTCATTTATCCCCAGAACTACTACTCCCTGGAATTCACTTCCTGGGAGTTGCTTCCCACAAACATTTAATCCACTTCAATTAAAATCCAGTTGTTATAAATATTTTATGAATGGAGGATGCCTTTAGGCATATGGACTTAATTTTTTCCTTTGTTTTTACTTCCTCCATTCATTATCTAAAGAAAAAAAAAATCTTGCCTAGTGGATGCTGGGGAATATATTTCAGATGAAGAAAGGCTGAGATACTGGTGGTCATTGGCTCCAGGAAGCCACAGAAGGGCAAGAAAAAACATGCTTTTATCTAGGAATGATCTTAATCTTGGTTACTTGAGATTGGGGCTCTGTGTTTCGTTTTACAGTATTGTTGAGATAACCTCTTCCCGGTTTAGTGAACGTACTACTTGGGTGCGAACCTCCCTTTCTGGTGAAACTCTTAGTTAACTAGGCACTCAGCACTGAGAGACCAGTGCAATGGTGGATTTTACAATAACATCCTTCATTTGCTGACTAGAAGAACTTAGTGACCTTAATGACTCTCTTACCTGTTCAGTTTCCCTTCCTACTTCAAGTTCTCTGTTTTCCTTCTTCGAGGCTACGTAGGCATTAAACAATGACACCACCACTCCGCTAAAATAAGGCCTTGTGCAAGTTTTTTTTTTTTTCATGGGTCAAAATACTGCAAATTCCTTATTGAGAGAACGTTCCTTGATAATGTCTCTCCCTTCATTATTCCCCCCCCCCCATTGGTACAGTGATTAAACTGAATGGGTTGAGTGAGCTTACGCACTAAGTGATGAGTGGATAGGGATACTTGTTTTCCACCACAGCTCTTACCCTCTCCTCTCTTTCCTTCAGCACATCAGCCTGAAATAAAAGGAGGGGGAAGGAGGAGGAGTTATGTGTCTTGCCTCTTTGGTGCATTTGGATCCATCTGTGACATCAAGTCTGATCTTTGTATATTCTGTTTCTGATTTCTTTCTTACCTTGGCTATGGTGTGCACTGTCCACGACTCATCTAGGTCCTCATAGTACTGAAGTTCACGCGGCAACCTTGCCTCCATCTCTGCTATCTTTTCGTTTGGTAGGCTCCAATGATGGACCGGTAGATCTTGGAAAGAAAGAGCTGCATTTTTTAAAATTCTGTCATGAAAATTTTAATTCTACTATGGTAAGAGTTGCAGCCATCCAATATCCATTAATTAAAGTTCCTTTTCGTTCTTGCTCCTCATGCTTCAGATGGCCAGTTTTTCTTCTATGTCCTTTAGAGAAGGGGAAAACAGTACCCCTTGTAACTGTAGATCAGTGACAGGTACAGCTACCTTCACTTATGAGTACTACAGAGGTTGGTGTGTTGGGGACTTATGTGGTATCATTGTACGTATTTGCTTCTCGTGTGTACTGTGGTCTGACCACTGTTATGGGACTGTTCGAACAGCAGACGTGAGACATAAACAAATACACCAGTGCCACATGAGACCTCTAATATCCCCCACCCCCACGTCGTAGTACTTTTATGTGGAGGCAATTGCAAATGGAGCAACATGCACCACTGAAGATAATAATCTGTGAAAACAAAGTTTCTTCATATGTTTCTGGTTTCCTGCAATCAGTACCACCCTTTGCCTCATCCTTTTTAGGTCAGAGAAAAATTCCCAAGCTTCATTCAACCAGAATGATGAGATGTATGTGAGAAAGACTTATTTCATTCTGATGGGTAGATTCAACTCATTCAGTCCAAATGAAAAGGGATTTTTTTTTTTTTTTTTTTTTTTTTACACTGAAGAACGCTTACTTTTTTTTTGTATTTTTAACGGACACATACTCTGAATGCTACTGAAACTTTCCGTGGTACCATAATTTTACCAGGTCCCAGTAAGACAGATGTATCTTTCTTCCTCTTAGATTCTAGGGAGAGGTGTTATCTACCCATTAATTGTGAAGGACTTCAGCCTGTTGAAGTGGCTAGGCGCTAACAGCATTCGCACCACACACTACCCCTATGCTGAAGAGATTATGGACATGGCTGATAAAGAGGGCATCATGGTCATTGATGAGAGTCCTGCTGTTGGCCTCAGGTAAGACTTCATCTGAGGTACTGATACGATATTATTCTCTCTCTCTCTCTCTCTCTCTCTCTCTCTCTCTCTCTCTCTCTCTCTCTCTCTCTCTCTCTCTCTTCTCTTCTCTTGCCTTCTCTTCCTTAATAACATCTGCAACAATATTACAGTCTTAGTTTGTATTTTGACTATATTTGTGCTAGTTATGGCTGTGGGGCTAGTTACCAAGCCTGTAGTCATATTTCACTCATGGTAGTACCTCCCACGGTCGATGGTAGTCACCCGTCTGCTGGCTTATGAAGTATATCGGTATCATATGAATTGGAAGAGGTAATCAAATAACAGTATACATGTAAAGTATGATGTATGATTCTGCAAGAGCTTAGGACGGAACAGTAGAGTGATGAGATAAGTTAGAAGATGAGGAAGGGTGTCTCGATTTTTTATTTTTATTTTTTCAGTGGATTTGGGGAGGTGCTGATGAAGAAGCACATCTCAGTAATGAAGGAACTAGTAAGGCGTGACAAAAACCGGCCTAGCGTGATCATGTGGAGTGTTGCCAACGAACCCGAGTCAAGACAGGTTGCCTCCAAGGATTACTTCAGGTAGGGTGATATTTTTCCTTGTTGCAGTGGAAGACAGTCAGGCCATGTGCCGGTTTGTTATGTATTCCAGTGGTTAGGAATTACTGAGAAATGCCATTTATGTATTATTACGGTGCAGTATATTATGGGATGGCAGTTTTTTTTTTTTTTTTTTTTGTTATATCAACTAGTAAATTATTGTAATTAAATACTGAAGTACAGCATTATTCTTTGCTGGAGTGGTGATTTGGTTACAGAATAAAGGTGGGTGATTATATGGATGATTGCAAAGAAGATGTATTTATCATGTGACAGAATCAACGTATTTACCATGAGTTGTGTGATTTGGAAAAATCTTTTTTGACAGGTATCTATAGTATTTGTAATTCGATCTGCCCACTTGCGAGAAACAAGGATATTATTTCTTATAGTATGTAGAAGGATGACAAACGTAAATGTAGCTGTTATACCAGCACTTTCACTTATCGTTGATTGTTACCCAACTTCAGTTGTTAGTTACCTCCACTAATTAAGTTATTATGCCGTTTTAAAAATTGTTAGCTTTGATGCCGCTGTCTAGAGATGTTTTTAGTCAGCTGTAAATATCCCCATTCAGAAATTATTCAGTACTTATTTGTGTATACAGCACACTACAGATAAAATACAACTGGCATGAGTAATGGCTTTCAAATCATGTTTTTTTTTTTTTTCAGTTTTGTACCAGATTTTGTATTCAGTAAGGTATAATCCTCAACTTACTTCATATTTCCTGAACCTGTTGGGTTTCAGGTTTAAAAGAATGTATATGCAGTAATGTAGTTAATGCCACCCTGAGGTTTGATGCAGCACCATATTACTGGTGTTCTCGCAGTTGACAAAAATGAGGACCTGGCAGTACGTAATAATTAGCTGCATTTGTAGCATTATTTCAGGGGTGGAAGCTCCCACAATTAACACACCCTATGTAGTGCTGCCTTCGGGTGACTAAGTTGAATGACACGCCAAATGATTTCCTGTAACCCAGCAATCCATTTAGTACAATGGATGGTCACCATATAACCAGATAACGCTAGGTAGTTTTTGCACTCGCGAAACGAGAGGGGATATGTTTTGATGGACGTGTGTGTGTGTGTGTGTGTGTGTGTGTGTGTGTGTGTGTGTGTGTGTGTGTGTGTGTGTGTGTGTGTGTGTGTGTGTGTGTGTGTGTGTGAATAAAATAATTCAAACAACATTTATCCGAGCTCTAAATCCAGTGGAGGGGTAAATGGGACAGCCAAGGGGGGTTGCCTTTTTTTTTTTTTTTTTTTTTTCCGAACAAAGTCAAACGTCAAGGTCACATATCAAGGCCAACTTAAACAGCTTTTATACGAATTGCACCATATTTTGTAGAAGGGTTCAGGGGTCGAAGTAAACTTTGCAGAGAAGGGCTACAGGCCAAGGTCACAGGCAAGATCAACTCAGTCAGTTCGTGTCTGATTTGGATCAAACTTGGTGCATGTGTTAAGTCTGAGACAAGAATGAAGTATGGAATTCACTTTTGAGAGCAGTCGGTCAAACATCAAGGTCACAAGGCAGTTGTTACATTTTAGAGTGCTCCTTGTCTAATTTCACAGCTCGGCCATTTCAGACCGATAATGTTGCCATGGGTGTCATAGCAGAACATCATTATACCACCTTGCCAGTAGGATGGCAGTGGGGAAGAAATGGTTCACTTCTGCGGATAGTGAGGTTAGGATGTTCATGCTTTCCCGACTGAATATTGCTGTTCGTTTTGAACATAGAATAGACGTGGGCACTTACTGTGCTGGTTGAGACTCCTCCATTATGCTCACCCCACCCATATTTCTTGCACCTCTCCTCCCCTGTGATACTCATGTAGGTTTTACATCCTTTGTTTGATGATAAATACTCGTGTACAATGATTGCAGGGTTGATATTTACCTTCGCCAAAAAGTTGGAGGAGGTTATGTATTCACCCCTGTTTGTCTGCTTGTTTTTGTTTGTGTGTTTGCTTGTCCACTAGATACTTCAAAGAGTTATTCATGGATTTTTTTTTTTTTTTTGAGGGGGGATATATGGGTCATGAGCCGTGAAAGAGTTTATTTAATTTTGGTGTTGATCTGAGTTAGATTCCCGGTTCAGGACTTGGTGTGTGTGTGTGTGTGTGTGTGTGTGTGTGTGTGTGTGTGTGTGTGTGTGTGTGTGTGTGTGTGTATCCAATAGATATTTCAAAAAGTTATCAATGGATTTCAGTTAAATTTTGTGGATATGTGGATCATGGGCCAAAAAAGAGTTGATGGAAATTATTTGGTAATCTGAGTTCTTTGGTATTGGCGTTGTAGGAGATATGCTCTCTCTGAATGCGTTTATCTTGTTTCTAGTGTGTCTACACCATAAGAGCCACTAATTGCTATCCGTCTCTTCATCTTACCTTTATGTAGCCTATCAGTAGACCACACTCCCTGGGTTTATATAAATCTCCAGTTAGGTGCTTGCCTCAGGGTAAAACCATTTAATATGCCCGACAAGTCAGTATATAACTGGTTGACCTGCCTCAGTAGTTTCTGATGCAGCTAACCACTAGCCACTCGCTGCCTATGGTTCACTTACTCACAGCTGTCTACTATTAATGTCCTTTTGATGTTGTCGTCAGTCTGAGGAGGGGCTTGATCAAAGTTCAGTGACTGATTAGCATCACTGGTCAGTGATAACAGTCCCCCCCCCCTCCCACTTCTGTACATTAAGGTACTTACGTACAGAAGTGGGGGGGGGGAGACTTCTACCCAGAAGTACAGAAGTGGGAGGGGGGAGTACTTCTATCCAAAGAATTACAGTATAATAAGTCGCCAATGCATCACCAAAACTACTACCTAAACAAGTCCCACCCATTCCTTAAGAGTCAGTAGCTGGGTTGTCAACCCTAAGCACATTACATTCGACATACGGCTTGAGCTGCGCTATTAGCACCAAAGGTTGCCAGCCTCAATGATGAGTCACATTGACCCAATCCTCGTCCCTCCCAGTTTCTTCTTGAGGAGATACAAGGGCCCTTTACAGAAGTAGAATGGTATTCAGCCAAGAGACCTTTCCATACTAAGCCCAGTCTTAATGGTTAGCAATACAGGAAAGACCCACTTTATGATCAGCTTACACTGCTGTAAGAAGTTGATAGTAAAAAAAAAAAAAATAATTAAATAAAATCACTAAGGGACAGCTATATAATGAGTTCAATGAGGATACGTCAGGAGGCCAACCAAACTTACTCTTAATTGACTTTGGTTAACCTTACCGATATTTGTTACGGTACATACTCACATTTTATAAATTTATTATATCTTTTGAACCCCAAAATACTGAATGATTTTCATATTAATAATTCACTAATGATCCAGTTTCATAATTGTGGCACACACTCACGCAATTTGTCAACTACTCTAGCTGGCCATAAGCAATACTCAGGGGTACCGAGTTTAATTTTCACCGTTTATTTTATTTGCTGTGAACTGTAAGAACGTAATGCCCCTGTGCTGCCCTCCCAGACAAGGAGTCCTTCCCACCGTCCTTCATGTCACCTCGCTCTCTACTCTGATCTACTACTTTGTCTTGGGTATAACAAATGACAACCAGTGTATTAGCATAGCAAAGCGCCAGGGTCAGTATATCTAAATGCCCTGACTAGCTATGCCACAGCCACTAAGGGAAGAGGTGCACACGGTGTAGGTGCCTTGAGTGTAAATTTGATGAATTTCATTTACATTTTTCTTTTTTACCAAATAGTAGAAAAGGAGATGGCTTGGAGAAGAATGGTAGTTACCAAAGCACTACATACCTAGGGCTCTCAAGTACAGCAGCTAGTTTTATTCTAAACCCCTCCAATATAGATACTGTATTTGTATATTCTTTTGTAGACTTCCCAAGTCTCTCATATGGCAATGAAATGATTGACTTAAAAAAAAATCATGGTAGTTTCTCCTAATAATAATTATTATTTTTGTTGTGAGACAGTAACTGTAACCTTTCTTGATAGTTCTCTCTTTGACCCCCAGAGCAGTTGTTTCTGCTACTAAGTCTGCTGATTCTTCTCGTCCAGTTACGGGTGCCATGAAACACTTCCGTGAGAAAGAGCACGCTGTATGTCCCCACTTATTTAAATATTGGTGGTGGCTTTTTGTACATATTATGATTACAGGGTTTATACAGTAGAATTTAACATTTTGTTAACCCATTCTGGAGTACTTAATGAAAGTTGACCACACTCTACTACGTCGAAACATTTGCAGAAAAAAAGTGAGAGTAAGATGCGGTCATGGTGTGTAAGGAAAAATAGCAAGCGCAGTGACTGAGCAGGGTAAATATGAAAAAATTTTGGTATGATAATGATTAAAAGAAATTACTGCACAGTTTTACATCTAGTAAGGTACTTTTCAACATCCTGCAGTTCTCTCCATTTTACAGGATACGCAGTCGAGAGATTTGACAGTGAAGATGAAGAGGACAGAGTTTATAGTTAATGGGGGTGAACAGGGGCATATTAGTAGAGAGTAATCAGTGGTTCTGTACCAAATACAGGAGTTGGGTGGATCTATAACCCCAGTGCTAAAACGAGGCTCGAGCTGGACTGGGCGCTTGATTCGTTCTTAAATCGGTTTGAGACACCCCTGCTAAAAACCGATATGCCAAAATAAGGCTTTAGCTTATCAGAGACTGGGTTGATGCTCCCAAGCTCAAATTACGAGTATCTCTGAGGGGGGGTTGAATCTGACTTGAGTGTTGTGGACTTCTGAATTCATGATTCTGTAGAACAGAATGTTTTTTGAATGATGCATAATTGATAAACAGCCCTCAATGCAATAATAGGTGGTGGCTGCGTAAGAATTTTAGCAAAAAAAGACACACACACACACACACACACACACACACACACACACACACACACACACACACACAATTTGTATGAGTCATTTTTCACTACTTGATAGATGCTTTCCAAACTGCACGGTCTCCTGCAGCATTCCAGTTAAGTTCCCTAGTCTGAGGTCCCTTCTCAAGACCTTTCCTACTCCTTTATTCTTGTCTTAAACCCAGAGAATAGTTATATTAGTTATAAACTATTCTATAGCAAACAGCCTCGAAAGGACCAATAATTATGTTGCAGTTTGCTTTCCTTTGTACTCGTATGACTTCATTCCATTTTTTCCATGGTCTGTCCAACAGGGTTTCTCCCAGTCCCATGTTCATGCCTGACCATGCTTTATCCAGTTACTCTCTCACACTCTCTCCCCATGTCCATTCCATCTTAACCAACCCATGTGAACAGCTTATCATTCAGTACTTAGGAGTCCTCATAGCTCCTTCAATCCGGTGCTGGAGAGGGACGTCTTCACGTGGTGACATTGATATAACCGGGCAGTTCACTGTTCGGCTATACAAACGCCCCTCAACCCCCTCCCTGTCCCCGAAAAGGAGGATAGTGAACTTCATGAGAATTCAGTCTGCAGTTCATATACGAGTAGATCACGTCTAGATGAGCCGGGGGCAAAAACAGCAAGAACAACAACATCAACAGCTTCAGCCCACTGACCTTTTTTTGTAACAGTTAGTACAGGATTAGAAGATATATATATCTATATCTATATCTATCTATCTATCTATCTATCTATCTATCTATATATATATATATATATATATATATAGAGAGAGAGAGAGAGAGAGAGAGAGAGAGAGAGAGAGAGAGAGAGAGTTCAAAAGACGTTTCATGCAATGAAAGGGTCAGTATAGTGTACATCCAACCCCTCCAGTTCAAGATGCCTTTCCCTCAGTGTGGCAATACACTTCCAGCATGCCATTCCCATTTCACTATGCTCAATTTGTGAACATCTTCCTCTTGTATTACCCGTTTCATAACCATACAGCATCATACTATGCCCGTATGTCTCTCTCTTGCTCGCAGGCACTGAATGGATTAAATACAGTCTATGTTTTTAGTTACTGCAGAATGGGTTAAGTACTGGTAATTTGAGTTCTTGCTTAATGGAAATCAAAATCTTTATTTTCTTTCACTTGAGCAAGGTTATGCATGCCAGTGATAACTTTTATTTTTATATTAAACAAGGAATTTGTACAGGAAGTGAACAGTTGCAGTGCTTATAATGATTAATTTTGTTTGTTAGTATCTGCTATGTGTTTGTTTACGCTGAGCCTTTAGCTTCACACGTAAGGCATGATCTTTGATAGCTTATTGCTTTTTACAGTCTGGTATTTTTTACCACTCCAGGTAAGTTATTGCCAACATATTTAGGAAGGGGTCAAAACCCCTATATCCACCTCTGTGTACAAATTGGTGTTTGGATTCATTTTAATACAGCCAGAAGTTGTTGAAGAGAAAGTTGCATGAACAACACAGTGCCCGTGAGGGTCACTGAGGGGAATGGTACTCTAGCCCTTGCCCTGGCACCAGAGTGTTCTCTACGGGGTTTGAACTGATTGCTATGCATCCAACAAGGTTGTTGTATCCTCGTTAAGAGTCGGTACTTCTTTCCTGTCTTCTCATTTTCTATTTCCCTTCCCATCTTTTCTCCGTTGCTCCTCTTCTTGGCCTCACCCCACTTCTCACGAGTGTCAGAGATGCATGTTGACAGAGGGATAGGGGTGGTGGGTAACTAGGAAACAGTGAAAGGAACTAAAAACGTAGTAGACGTGGAGTCTGTGTAGATGGCGTATCTTACTTGGGAATCTCCTGTAATATCTAGTAGGGCAATGTTAAGAACCTCAATAGAGCAGGGGGCATTGTAACAGGGGCACCACCTAATGTCTTCAGAGCCAGTACTGATACTAGCCCAGTTGATCTGTGAAATGTTCAATACTTTACAGGAGATGAAAAGATTAGGAAGAATGAAGTCGGTTTGGAAGTTAATGAATAAAGCAGAGTGATCAGAGGGGCCTGAAGGAGAGTCCACATCAGCTTCAATAAGTCCAGGCACGTCTCTGAGAACAAAGTTTAGGCAGTTGTCCGAAGCATGATTTAGACCACATACAACTTGTTCACATCCAGACAAATCAGCAAAATCCATGGTAGCTGGACCGCACTGATCTGTAGGCGAAACTGAGTCAAGTCATTGAATCATGAGCATTTAGCTCACCTACAAAAATAACAGCTGCTTTCGGGTCAGATGGCTGGATGTTGACTGTAGCAGTCAAAGACAATCATAAGTACTGTTGTCATGATTAGGATTTCGGTATAAAGGAGAAAAACTGTTATATCTACCAGGAACGTTGAATAAAAAGATCTCATGACATATACACTCATGAACAGGCAGACGACAAGCACTGAAGTCTGAGGGAATATAGAAAAACTCTGAGATGCACGTAAAATCTAAAGAAAGAATTGGGTGATGCCCATATTCTCTGATCGAATAGGTTATGTGTTGAAAAGTGATCCAAAATGAAAATAATTTGACATGAATTTTCTGACATCATGTGCACATGGAGTAGCCGCAAAGCTGGCCAGCTTTATAAATGAACACAATAGCTTTGAGACTGAGAGGTAGGGCAAAGTGTATGTGATTGGTCAAATCCAAAATCCATTAGGATTCATTGGTTGAGCCGTCTGAAAATACAATGAAATTTTTGAACTTGATAGAAGTAATGATGAGCTGGATCTGATGCGAGTGTCAGAATTTTGATAGATTTCGACTAAAAACTACCTGTTCGTTATCTGTAAGTGAAACCCGGAATAGAAAAGTCTGTGACCGACGATAAGTATGGGGAGAAGTTTGTTAGTGTACTCACAAGGCATGGCATGGAGTTCTGACATTCGGGCTTCTGAGTCGAAAGCCACCAGAAATAGGACCACGTACAAAAGTCAAAGACAGGAAGAGATGGAGATGGGGTAAATGAAAGATCCATGATTTTCTGCAGAGACAATTGAGGTGAAGGGGATGAAGAGGGACGATGTTAAAGAAGCCTCACCAGAGTTGAAAAAATGGCTCTTGGGAGAAGAATGGAAAGTCTTCTTCTCTCTCCAGATCCGAATCGAACAACTAGGAAGAGGAATCAGGAGGGAGAGGCGATGGATGCTTAGAACGAAAGTAAGGAGATCTTGTTTGGGGAGGCGGAGCCGGGAAAGGGTAGGGCCTAGAATAGGAACCTGGGGTCAAGATGGGATCCAGAAAGGAGTAAAGACCGGGTATACGGTCCAACAAGATCAAGTCCGAGACATCTGTCAAGGCCTTCTGAAAGTGATGAGAGAGATCGGGAAGAGACGGATCCCGGGACTGGGACTAAGCCGCCTCCACATGGAAGTGGTTATACAGTAGAGGTAAGGTGGGGACAGAAGCCTGTGAAGGTGAAGGTGAGTGGTGAAGACTGTAACTGTCGCTGCCCGAGAAAATGAATAAGGATGAATGAAGACAGTTAATAAAAAAAGTCTGCTTTCTTTTCCTTTTGGACACTAGCATCATGGCATACGTTTACTAAGGTACAAGCTGCCTGTCGTTTAGAAAGACGCAACACCTTAGATCTACGAACTTTAACATGCGAAGTACTTGAACTGTATTCAGCCTCTAAGGTAGGTAGATGATGCTACTGTGTTGGATGGGACGTTTGTGATTGCTGTTGCCTTGGTGTCCAGGTACTATGTGGCCAGTCCGCAGACGAGGAGTGAAGGGAGTTAGTCCAAGCCAGTGTTTGCTCCTAGTTTTAGGCATACTTTTCTGAATTTTGTCTCTTCCTATAAACAGAGGAAGCAGTTAGGCCAACTGATTCCGGGTGAAGATAATGTATACACACTATGCAAGGGTAAGGATGTTTTTATTGATGTCAAGATAGAGAGGTCCATTTTTTGTATTTCACATTATTACGTTAAGTGGAAAAAAAAAAACATAAGGGTCATCACTTATGTCTGAGCAGCAGATAATGGACTGAGGCCCATATCTTAGGGGCATAACAGCCACAGCTGTTGGTAGGAGCCACTTACGAACACCCATTGCACCTCAAGATTAAAATGGCTCCACACATGGCAGAAGGAGCACGGCATTCAGTTCTTATGTTCAGTGTTTCAAAATGAAGCTATGCACCTTTCCATCAGGTAGTGCATTAGCTGCACTGCTGGTCTGGTCCGCTCGTAATGATTAAGTAAAATATAAGGCAATAATAAACCTTAAGAACTTGGAAGAGGAGCTTGGATTCACTCCTTGAGAAATTCATATCCACCACAATATATGTCACAGTGAACTGATGGCCTGAATGTTGGCAATAACACCACCAGTATTTAAGAGACAATGAAGCATGGATTATTGTGGTAGGAAAATGCTCGAGATGTATAACTTTGGGGTAACGTCTATGGGTGGAACGTCTGAGGCGTAATGCCGTAAGAGAATGAGCCTTAATGAGGGAAATCTTAGAATGGACATATGAAATAGGGACGTCTTAACAAGGGATGCTTTTGTTTTAAAATGTGTTTAAACGGGAGGAAAGGTCTTAAGGGGAAACGCAATAGGGGAATACTTTAAAAAAGGGATGCCTTGGAAGGAAAATTGGTCAGAAAAGAGTGTGCTGTATAGGGCGTAATACCAGAGGAAGCCTGGAACTCACAGCTGACAGGCCTAGGAATGCCACCAAGGGCAGGGACTACAACAAAGACAGACTGCAGAGGCGGAATGTAATAGCAAGACACATGGAAGGGGCTGTTGCTGTGGCACTAACGACAGGCCGATCCCAGGCTGATCAGTGGTTAGTGGAGATGTCTCACTGAAGTAAGGGTGTCCCACTTAGAAGGAACACATGATGAAGAGTCTATACAAAAGGACAACCGAAGCTCCATAAGGCCACAGAAACGGCACACCGACTGGGCCATAAAAACGGGACAGTGACAAGCGGCAAGGCAGTACTCAGGAACAAACATCGCACACAGGAGACATACTCCACGGACAAAAGTTGCAAGTATCGCAGGGACAGCCAACACAAGGGAGGCACGCTGCATCCCGAAATGAACGTTTTTTTTTTTTTTTTTTTTTTTTTTTTTTGAGGGAACAATCTTGCAAGTTTCTAGTCTTTGGTTCCCTCTTCCTTGCATTTAAAAAAAGGAAGGAGGTGAGATGCATCCAATTGAAGCCATGCTGACCATCCGAGTGCACATACACGAAATCAAAAGGCCGAGTATGCACTCAGAAAACAAAAAGGAGGAACGTAAACATACGGAATCAAAACCAAAATAAAAGGAACAAGAGTTTACAGGATGTGGAGGAATAAGGGAAAGACAAAGAGAGAAAGAAGAGAAAACAGAGCAACCCAGTGGCTGCAGACAATGAAGGAAAAGCACATAAAAAGATCACCCAGAATTCATAGACCAGGCCAAAAGAGGAACTCACGACGTGTTCGCGAACGTATCCTGGCATGGCGTAATCAGGGCCAAAACACAGAGCTGCTTCCCTGAGGTAGATCCCGATGGCAAACTCAGAACAATGAAAAATAAACAGCTGACCATCGTCAATCACCGGGCGTTTGAACACCTGGGCAGACACTGCTGCAGCTGATACCAGGGTGAGGTCCACATTATGGATTTACATCTGCCAGTGATTTTCACTGATGTTACTCATTTCCTCTGAGATCTGCGTTACCCATGTTAAAGGATGCATGGGCCCGGAAAGGAAATAGTATCTGTCAAGTCACTACATTCCGACAGGTCTTGTACTCTGGTGGATTTTAAAATATAAACTCAATATTAGCTGGCTCACAGGATTTAGTGCCTTCCACGGCCCTGTTGGTTTTATGGCCTCCCTCCTTCCCGCACAGCCTCACAAGTCCCTTTTTCAAAGGCAACTTGGGTATTTAAAAAAAAAAAAAAAAAAAAAAATTCTTGTGAACTGAGCACGTCACTGAATATTAAGGATGTAGAAGAGTGAGAGAGGTTAAAACTCAATAATTTCCGTGTGCAAACAGGTCAGTGTTTCTTCAACATTGAGGTGATTTTCTTTTCTGCTGGAGTGTAACTCCAGTCTTTAAAATATAGTGTGTACTGTAACTTAAAAGGACTGGACCTTGTGCTTTTAGATTTCTTTGAGAGAGATGAATTATAATAAAAAATAAAATAAAGTAAAATAAAAGAAAGGAAGAAACAAAAAGAAAAACAGAGAAATAGTGAAATAGTAAATGATATAACTGTTATTTTAAAATAAATGAATAAAAATTGGATGCTGGAGACTAAGCAATTTAAAGTAGTACACTGAACCTAAGCTAGTAGTATCACTTAAAGAGGTTTTGACAATGTAATAAGCTATAGCTTTAGTAATTTACTGTACAGCATGTTGATGTTCCTGAGTCTGTTGAGATAATGTAGTAAATTTATAAAATACCTATAAATTCTATTACATGTCTCATAAAGATAATCTGACCGTATATATATATATATATATATATATATATATATATATATATATATATATATATATATATATATATATATATATACATATATATATTGCATCTCCTAGGCTGTGAACTTTGATGTGATCATGATGAATCGGTATTACTCCTGGTACATAAACATCGGCCACCTTGAGCTCGTCAAACAACAGACTGTAAAGGACGTCTCAGAGTGGCACCTCCTACATAATAAGCCTGTCATGATCTCAGAGTATGGGGCTGACTCACTGTCTGGATTTCATATGGTGAGTGCGCAACTAAGATTATGTTCTTTGGGAGTTATACTTCAAATAACTTGATGCACACGGTACTTTTGTTCTGCCATTAATCTAAGCACAGAGTGAAAGATAGTTTTAGCAAAGTAAAATTAATAGATGTTGGGTTGTGCGTTGGGTTTAAAATGTGACCCACTGAATAATCTTTACAGAGCTAACTACTGTGTGACTGTACTTGAGAGTGTTACAGCAGGGAAAGAAATGTCTTCTCGGTAGCACCTGTCTATCACAGTGACATAGTTACTGGTGAGAGAGTCGTTTCAGCAAAGCCATAATTAACGGGAAAGGTGCTATAAGTTTACTATATTCAGAAGAATGGAGGAGGGAACTTGCCTGAAATTTCTGACGACTATAAGAAACTTTTCCAGCTATATCACAGGAGCCAATCTCCCTCAACAACACCTTTCATGATCTGGCCACGTGTGCAGCAAGACACTATATTGTTTGGTGTCTTTTCATTCTCTTTTGTATAGTGTTTTCCAGTTGTGATCTTTCCCACTGATACTGCTTTGTTCATTGGCATATTTTGGTTATTATATTAGTATTGAAAATATTTAAGCATATGCCTCCCTGGCTGGGCTATGTGAAGACGTGAAGGATATGACTGGGATGAACTGTTACTTGTGGTGTCAAAACAAAATAAGAGAGATCATGAGGTTGGATGTCGGGTGGTGATCTGAACTGATGGTATGGCAGGACAAGCTAATTGTACTCGGCGATACGTGGTGGGCGGGCAAGCCACACTGGGACTGTGGATGGTGACAGCCTGCTCGAATTTTTGTGATGTATTAATAAGGAATAGTGTGGTGGTAAAAGTCAGATTAATCATTTCATAATTTAAAAATTTGTGTCAGAGGTGAAAACGATTGGATGAGAAGAGAGAAAGAAAAAGATGCACTAGTATGTCATGTGAAGAAGTGTCTGGGAGCAGATGACCGAATAGTAAGGATGCATATCATGGTACGATGTGGAGTGGATGAAACATCCATTTTTCTACAAGCATAGAATTCGTTGGACGATATCATGAAATGGATGACAATGAACGTGAAGAAGGTCAAAGTGTGCCTGCTGTGGAATGAGGGATCGAGTAATGGCTTAACTTAGAGAAAACGATAGAGTTAACAGACTGTATCAACAGGACGGATGACTTATGTATCAAAACTCTGTATAAATTTTTTCGTATGGAAGGAAGCCCCATAGGAATAATATACAATGAGATGTAGTGAAATGGATGAAGGGAAAGACAGTAGTTTGAGATGATGTTAACATATTAAAAAAGATGTGGTTAAGTTCTGGGATCTTAAAACAAGATTTAGGATAATGCTAGATGGGAAGCATCATTTGTGGTACGTAAATCAAGAGTGGGAACAATGCATCAGTTGGAGTAAAAGAAGAAATAGATAAGTAACTAAGACAGTAGGACAAAAGTCAGTGGGAGAAAAGAGCTTGGGGATTATTTTGTCATAACTATTCCATTTATTAGGATCTCAGAAAGGAGCAAGGCATCAGAGATAATACTGGAGATGATAACGATAATATGACTCTAATATAATATTCGATTCATAAGAGCTGCATTTCAGGACCCAACATGGGCATGGACTGAGGAGTATCAAGCAGCGCTCATGGTTCAAAATTTCAAGGCATTTGACATCTTGCGTGCCAAGGGCTACTTTGTGGGAGAGATGATTTGGAGTTTTGCTGATTTCTCTACCCCTCAAGGAAATTTTCGTACCCCGAAAGGTGGTGGCAATACCGTTCGAAGTAAGTCAATACGCTGAGTTGTTTTACAGTTAGAAATGACAAGGATATTTTTAACACGACCTTATTTCTAGGGCATCAGAGAATACTTGTATTGTGCTGAAAAAAATAGTTTCTCTCTCTCTCTCTCTCTCTCTCTCTCTCTCTCTCTCTCTCTCTCTCCCCTAGAAGAAAGAAAGAAACAATGACTTTCAAAATCGAACGCGGCAGATGAGGAATGGTAGGCTCTAAGTTTTCATGTAGTTCTATTACCAACATGGATATAGTGAATGAGTGTGTAAGAAAGTGAGGTACCGGTATAACTAAGCAACTGACAGGGGGATCATGCTGTTTGGATGAATTACGTTCAGATGCCTACATGATAAGCATTTGGTACCCTCCCACCCCAACGTTTTTTTATCGGATAGGTGAAATATTGGTTTTATATAGCAGGTCATATTAAACACATCCATAACGAAAAATATCCCCCAACATAATGTGCAGATGGATAGGCCTGTGAGGTGAAGGCAGGATTCTGGAGTCTTGAATAGCAAGTGAATGAGTATCTGATCCATTTCCTGTTGATCCTTCTCCCTCCAGCGTGTCTTCTCTTACCATGTTTTATGGGTCCTACCTCACCCCACTTGCAGGTGGGAAAAAGAGTTCAGGATTTGGCTATGATGATAATGATGTTGATGAATACTATCGCTGCTACTACTACTACTACTACTACCATTACTACTACTACTACTACTACTACTACAAATATTACCATTATTACTATTATTATTACCACTACTACTACAATTCTTGTTTTCATTACTACTACTACTACCACCACTACTACTATTGCTTCTACCACCAACACCTCCGCCAACGAAGTTACCGCCTGTATTCGCTCGTGTCTGTCGGCCTATCTGTGTGTTTGTGAACTACTGTATGTATATCAAAAAGTTGTTACCGGATTTCAGTTAATTCTGGTGTATAGGTGCGCAGTGGGTCGATTAAGAGTTGAATTGATATTTTGGTGGATCCGAATGCGGGAATAAATAATGAATTTCTTGTCGTCAGCGGAGGTAGCATGTGCGTTCTCTGAATTTTTGTAACAAAGCAGACTAAGATCGTAGAATTAACTGACTGACTATGAGAGACCGTAAAACTATTCGTCTGGCAAGGAAGACGAACTACAGCGGTAAATCTTGAATTTTATTGGCGTTAGCGGAGGTATGTGCTCTTTGAGTACTTTACAGTTAGTTATAATTATAACCTTCGGTAGAGCATGTTGTAGTGAAAAGGTTAAAGTCTATGGAATTTCTCTAAAAGATTATCTACTATTCTGCAGGCTATCCACGTGCGGGGAGAAACAGGAAGGGAGTATTCACCCGCAATCGACAACCCAAAATGGCTGCTCACGTTCTGCGTTGCCGTTACCACCAGCTTGCCAGTGTTACTCTGGCTGGTAATCAGAATGCTCTCTGCTATGGATCTGTTCTCAGTGATGTTATGTTGAACTAATACCTCTCAGTGCTATACCGTATTATGCGTGCAGTGCTGTAATAAAGTAAATTTTATAGTTAATTTTTCATTGAGAGTATGATACCACATTTACTATTCTGGAATTATACTGTATAGTTTCATCATCACTCATGTGAAGCACTGCTCACATGATACCGCTCAGAGGTATGCAACAGGTCACCCTCGCTTGAGAAATATGTACTAAGCAACCTAGCCCTGGGACCCTATGCTCCTGATGAGTCAGTAGAGGATTAGATGATAGGTGGATAGACTGCAATACAGTAACATAATATGAACTGGGTTATAATTGTAGATACAATAATAAACATTTTAAAAAAATTTATATTCATATCACTTGAATAATGTGGATAACTTAGAAAAATTATTTTTGACGTAGTGTTGCTGATTTCTATGTCAAAGAATTCTGATATTAAAAAGGTTTTTGGATCCTAGTGTCTTATATGTTTAATATACTGTCTTTGGAAAATTTATTGCTACAGTTAAGGAATCAGTCAGGTTGGTCAGTATAATGCTGACTTTTATACAACCCAAAGGAATGATCCTCTCAGCATCACGAAAGCAATAATTAAATCTAAGTACTGTACTGACTGTGGATTACGAAGAGGATGGCTTTGTTTTTCTTTTACAAAATTGATACTTTGTTTGCATATCAGGCAACTAAGAACAATGGTGGGGTACTATGAATTACATCTAGTATAATATATAAGTTATCTTGTATGAAGAGTATGCAATAAAGTAACTAGATAGCACTCAGAGGGCGCATACCTCCGTCAACGCCTATACCATACAGCACAGATCTCCACCAAAATTTAATAAACTCTGCCCTGGCCCATGACCCATATATCCACAAATTTCATGGAAATCCATTAATAATTTTTTTTATATACGTTGTACACAAACACCAAATTTTAATCAACTTTTCCTTCACCCATGACACACATATCCGCAATATGCACAATTTTGGAATCTACATTACATGTGTGGGAATTCTGAAGCCACTAATTCATTCACCTCCGGAGCAATGGGTGACACACACACACACACACACACACACACACACACACACACACACACACACACACACACACACACACACACACACAGGCATAGTTTACAGGAAAAAAAAAATAATTATGAAGGAAGGGAGGACGTGAAGTGAAAAATGAGATGAAAGAGGAAGGAAAAGAAATATGTGAAGGAAAGGGCGGAAGGAGAAATGAGAGTAAGCAAGAAGGCAGGCAAGAGAAAAAATGATGGAAGAAAGGAAAGCAGAGAGAAACAAGGAGACAAAAACTAATATATACCTTATATATATATATATATACCTTATATATATATATATATATATATATATATATATATATATACATATATATATATATATATATATATATATATATATATATCCCTACGTGTCAAGTGGGGTTGGTGGAGGATTAGTGCCCCTCCCTGTAAAACAATTAACTCTAAGCCCTAGGCCACCCCGTCTGGGATACATGGCGTCTGGCAATGAATGAATGAATATATAATTATATATATATATATATATATATATATATATATATAGATATATATATATATACATATATATATATATATAATTATATATATATATATATATATATATATATATATATATATATATAGCCAAGATGGACAACAAGAAAATAAACATATAAGAAAGGCAGGCAGGTAGGTAGGCAGGCAGGAAAGAAAAGAGGACAAACAAGGACTTGGTACGATGTCTAGGGTGGCAAACAAGTTACAAGGTAGTCGGAAGTCAGGCATTGAAGGTGGTGGTCAGGCATTTTGATACAGAGGCAGGCATACACAGAAAGAGGGAAGGAAAACATACAGGTAGGCAAGGTTGGAAAGGAGAGAAGCAGGTAGTAAGGAAAAAATCCAAAGGTGGTAGGTAGGTTGGAAGGTTAGTAAGACCACGAGGAAGTCAGGCACATAATTATGGATGTAGGATGATATGCACAGAACACACACACACACACACACACACACACACACACACACACACACACACACACACACACACACAAACAATCAAACACGTACGCGCGCGCGAGCGCGACTTAAAAATAGGCACATATCGAGGTAGCTCTGCATGTCCAGTTTAGCTTAGCCTAATATTTCTGTCTCTCCATCTAAGGCTACAAGAAGGTCAGGCATGTAAATATGGAGATAAGTAGACACGCAGTGAAGAGGAAGAAAAAGAAACTTCACACGCAAGGAAGTTTAAAACAGGCACGCATCAAGGGCTATACTCTGTTCATTTTAACTTAAGTTTTACATCTCTATCTTGAAGACAATAGCAGGCAGGCAGAATAACAAAAAAAGATGTCACAAGGTAAGAGTAAAAATAATAAAATGAATTAAAATGGAGATGACTGAGCAAGAAAGTATGTTAATGTGGGCTGGCAGGAAAATCATAACAAAATAAAAAGGAAGGAAGAACATGAGGGGAGTAAGTGAAAACGATGAAAGGGAATAAAGGGAAAACTAGGAAATAGCATGAAAAGAAATAATACAATACAAAGGTAAGGAAAAAGATATGGTCAGACACCCACGCACACTATCTCAGTAGTTATAGTAGTAGTAGTAGTAGTAGACCCGGGTTCATCTGAAATGTGCACCTAGTCGAGGAAATACATAGGGAGTTTATGGACGCTTGTATAACCTGGCAGTGAAGTCGACAGGTTATAGAGTGCCACCCCAAGAAGGCATCCTGTCCAACATCCACACAAGTCTATCACAACACAGTTCTTTATACGTTATCAGTCATTATTCCGTCCTCCACTTGCCCTATAATCATTTATTTATATCTCTGGGGCCCTTGTTTATCTTTCTTTTCCTCTAAGTGTTCGTAATGCTATCAGAGTCTCATGTTGGTTCACCCTTAACCCCTTCAACACCTCTTTCTTGTATGGGTTGAAGAGTGGTTAGCAATGCTGGTAGGAAGCTGCCAGCCTGTCAGCACCAGAGAGAGAGAGAGAGAGAGAGAGAGAGAGAGAGAGAGATGACAATAAAAAAGTCAAAATGAGTACCTAGAGGAGTTTAGTGTGGTTAACCCGATATACCAAGATGGCTTATGAAAAGTTTGTCACAGGCTCAAAGGTCCAAGTTAAGAAGACGAGCACTGCGGTTTAACACCTCATTGCATCTGCATCTTGGCTTCTAATAATTTTTTTGCTAAATGGGAGACAAGAAGCTGTCTGTCTATCTGTCTATGAAGCTATGTATTTTTTTTATTTGTCAGTCTACCTATTCGTCTGTCTAACCATTTATCAATCCGTTACTGTCCCCTTTACCTTAACCAATAGATAGCGAGCTGTTTCTGGTGAGCAAATGTAGGGCTTTGAATGAAAGGGAAAAACTAGGGCAGAAGGAAATAGCTTACACGTGAAATGATATGGGAGGAAGAAAAGAGATAATAAAAATGACAGTAAAAAGATGGGGGGGGATGGTGTGAATAAAAATGACAAAGTAAAATGATGTGGGAGGAAGAAAAGAGATTTTAAAAATGACGAAGCATACCAGGGAAAATCAACAAATGGTCAGTGAAAAAAAAACTGTCAGGGATGATGCAGGAATGAAGGCTGCCGCAAAGAAAGACTTAGCACTATTTTTTTTTTTTTCTGAAGATGAATAGAGGAAGGAAAAAAATAAACATGGGGAAAAAAATGCTGTAGCCAGTTAGTATTCACCTGAGGGAACTGTGTATCTTTTTTTATAAATGCTTTGACACAAGACAGAGATGCCATAAGTGAAAAAATTGAGGTGATAAAGACCAGTTGCTCACCCTACAACACAGGTACATGAATAATAATCCCACAACCACTCCTCAGAAGAAAACCCATTGGGCCACATCCGGTTAGAGTATCTTAACTCTCTAGACCACCTGGCATGTCAAAACAGCATGAGTGCAACAGGACTTCTGCACTACGTATGCACACAGCCACCCCCTCCCCTTGATATTTCCAAGGATGCTAGAGAATTGTTCTGTAAATGTAATCCACTTGGGTGTGCATCCTTTGGACGTGTTTATTTTGTTTTATATGGAAGTATTAAGCATAAGTTGTTGCTGTATAAGTAGCACAAGCAAGTGATAACGTGCCATGTGCTGAAGTAATCTGTTTAGGAGGAGATGCAAAGGAATTCAAGCCCATCACACAGCACTCCATTATTTTATTATTTTTTTTTACACAGTCTGTTTTCATTTACCTGTGTCTCCCAGAGGTGACAGGATGTTTTTATTAATCATGTAATGCTATCAGGGATTCATGTTGGTCTGCCTTTGACCACCTAATAATGTCTTACCCTTTTCCCATGTTATCACTCACAAAGATGGTTAGCATTCCTACCCTCTCTATTTTAACTTCTCATATTTTCCATGTCCTTTGTAATTGCTGAGCTGTAACATTAGATTAACACTGAAATATGATGTAGGTCATGAAAAAGTGTTATGGGAGGTATAGAACCATAGTATTATCTCTTTCTGCCACTGAACTGTGTAAAATAAGCTGGTATTGCACAAAAATTTGGCCAGGTTGAATTCATTATTAATGTTATGAGAAGGAGTATACTGAGATGATTTAGACGTGTGGAGAGGATGGAGGATGACAACTGGGTGCGGAGGGCGAAAGGGGTGAAAGTTAGTGGTAGTTACAAGAGACAGTCCAAAAAAGACGGGACGCGGTCGGATAGTATGACGTCATGGATGAGGGACTGAACAGAGAGGCTGCTAGAGATCAGTGTGGAGGTCTGTACATGATCTGTTCATGACTGTGTTGTCAGTGGAAACCGATCGGTAAACTTCGATATGTAAATTCCTACAAATTATTATTATTATTTTTTTTTATGCAAGGAAGGAACCAATGGCCAGAAGGCTGCCAGATTGTTCCTTCCAAGAAAAACTAAAGACAAAATCACAGAGCCAAATTCAAGATTTATTAGTTTCGAGATGCCTGGACACACTGCGTTTAAAAGTCTGGAGATCATAGGCAGTAGGAAATACAGATAGAGGAAGACAGTTACAGAGTTGACCTGTTGCATACATTAAGGACTGGGAGTAACGGTTAACTTTTCCAACATTATGCGAGACTGTGTGCTAAGATGCATGGTACGGCCCGGACAGCTCAGGTTTCTTGTCAGGAGCATTGGTCAGAGGTCAGTGTGCTTGAGCAGTGGTTGGGCGCTCCGATACGAGGTTACTTGAGTTTCCCCTCATATTAGGGTTCCAGGTTGGGGAGTGCATGGCTAGATTTCCAGTTAGGGAGTTGCAATACCAGATTTCTAGGTGGGGACATTTTGCAAGATAGTTCAAGGTCGGGGATTGCCAGGATTTTCAGTGGATCTGAGTTCGAACTAATACCATCTGGCCTATGGCAGTGATCGTGTGGCAAGATACAGTGTGTGGTATCGGCAGTTACCAGTACCAGGGTGTGTCCTTTGTGAACAATTGGCTACCCTAGACCCAGTAAACTTTAACCCAATTGGATGGAGTCTGTTTAACAAGGCCATACAACTAAAAAAATATATGTATATATATATATATATATATATATATATATATATATATATATATATATATATATATATGTATATGTATGCATTTTTCCTGTGTGCGATGAGCTTTGAATGGATTTGTTAAAGTGAAAATGCATTCATTTGGTACTGTTGGTAGTTCAAAATCCTTGGTTCGTGGGTCATATTGTACCACACAACAAGAGTATCGAAAATCTGTTAGTCGGTGGACATTTTTTCCCCTTCAGTGTTACAATGGTGGCAGCATGGTGAAATTTGGCAGTCATGTTTAGTTTAATTTCAGTTATTATTATATTGGCTGTAGCAGAGAGATATATAAGATTTTTTGTTTCCTCTCTAGTTACTCTACACATCCTTTGTGGGTCTGTGGGTGAAATGAGTACCTAGGGGAGTTAAATGTGGTAATCTGGATAATACAGAGGCCTTGGTAACAAATATGAGCATTGTGGCTAAGTATTTTGTGGCATCTTCCAACACCTATACATATACTACCATATACACTTTTTAATCAGCTCTGGAGATACTATATGAAACTGGGTGCTGAACTGTGCCCTTCAACAACCCTTTTATTAAGCACTCCCCCTCCCCTAACACACAATTTGGGCCAAATCCCTATAATACTCTCGCCTTGAGATTTTACCTTTTTGTAGCTTTCTCATAGCTTAATTTCAGAAAAAAAAAAAAAAAAAAAAAAAAAAAGAATCTGTGGCTATGCATCTTTTCCAAGCACGTCTTTTTGACTACCGTTATGTTTGATATTAATGGCTTCTCACAGCTCAGCATATGATGGAAGGATGTCCATTTTAGGCCAAGTGATATTAGATATTATTAGTGGTAGGTGGTGGCGACCATCATCCACTCACCTGATGTAGTGCTGCCTACTTCATCCTTAGCCTTTATCATTCTTTTTCTGTGCCTGCCCTCCTCTCTTCCTATTTCTCCCATCTTTCCTGTCACTTCTTATTTTCTTTCCTTTACAGATGGCTTTATATTGAGTGTTAAGCCAAATGGTTTCCTGTAAGTCAAGAAACCATTTACAAGGCTGGGTGGTATCCATATAACCAAACCATACGTGCTCCCTACTTGTCAACAAGTGGATTGGTGGAGGGTTAGTGCCCCTCCCCGTAAGACAAATAACTCAAAGTCAAATGGCCACCCCTTACGGGATTACGGCGTCTGGCAATAGATAGATAAATAGATAGATATTAGATAAATAACGGTCATACTGTTCTGTAATTCTTGGCTGTATTTATGTGGTTTTGAATCCTACCTCACCATATCCTCATAGGTGGGAGAATGGGTCAGGATGATTTCTCTCTATTCGTCTGTCATCCAGTTCAGTGCTGTCCCATTAGGGATGTAGGAGCCTGGGGTTAGGCTACTCAGTACAGACATATTTTAAGGTACGAGTAAATGACCAGTTCTTCATCTCTGAGTACCATTGCTTAAACAGTAGTCAACTCTGGAACTATTTTCCTGTCTGTATTTCCTTCTGCTTATGATCTCCAGCTTTTTACACACAACGTTTCTGGGCTTCTCAAAAAGAGCAGATCTTGCATTTGATTTCTTCTCTTTTCCCCCATGGATGGAACAATCTTGCAGGCTTCCAGCCTTTGATTCTTTCTTCCCTGCAAAAAAAAAAAAAAAAGAAAAAAAAAGAAAAGAAAAAGAAAACGGAAAAAAGATAAACTCTAATCACCCTCAGAAGTACGGTACCTCATGGGCCACGTTTGGTTGGAGTACCATCTTAACAGAGCATGATGATGATGATGATGATGATGATGATGATGATGATGATGATGATGATGATGGAAACTGGCTGTAGATATCAAGAATGATTTATTAAAAAAAATCATAGTGAAGGGATAATGAACATGGTAGGCAGAGTTCAGCTGAAGCACGGATTGCAAGTATGTGAGCCAGTGAATCCACTGTCTAGACATATAAACTGAAGGTGACCATTGCCATTTCTCTGAGCGGTGTTATGTGAGCAGTAAACCCCAACCTCCCCTTTGATGTAAACCCAATCCCGTATTACCCCATCAGAAGTGTGGGGGCCCAGGGCTAGCATACTCGGTCTAGACAAGGTGAGGCTGACTATTTCTTTCACTAGTGGTATTATGTCCGCAGTAAACCCACAGATGTGCATTCACCGCAGATAATATTGCAATACTCCCTATTTTTTTGTGTGTGTGACACAATTACTTTAAGGTGAAAAAAAAAAAAAAAAAGATAAAGTATTGCTAACCACTCAGCTTATATCCAACGGTCCAGACTTTATTGTGTATGACTATTTGACATGGAATCAGAAAAACTCTGAAAGTATTCCACACTTTAATCTTGCATCCACATCTTTATGGCTTTTGTCTGATGGAGAACACAGAAGTATCCTGAGAAATAAGGTTCTGTTTTAAGAATGACCAAGTATTTTGAAGTCCAGCTGTTACAGATTTCTTATGAGTAGAGGACACCCGTATTCTAGTGTAGGGATTCTTTTCTCTCTCTCTCTCTCTCTCTCTCTCTTGCACTTTATTTGCTTTCCCTTCCTCTGTTTCATTGAAAAGAAAAAAAATCAGGAACTGGATGTTCTTCATCCATAACATATCGTGAATACTGTTATCACTTAAACACTTGAGCACTTTTTGTACCATTGACAGTGCACCATCCTTCATAAATGTGTTACAGCTATGAATGTCATAAACTGCATGCATATGCTGTTCTAACACCCGCAAATACGGATCACTCTTCATTGAAACAATGAAACATAAGCTACTTTTCCGTATAACACCACTAAAAGAGCCCCATACCATAACATGGTTTGGGTGTTCATAGTTTTCCTGGTGTACTGATTGCTTTACCTTCTGACTGTTCATTGACGTCTTACCTTAGCAACACTCACTTTAGCACAATCAAATGAGCTCTCGTCACACCACATGACGAGCCCACTGCTCTGGTGTGTAAGGCTAATATCTGTGGTCAAATTCAAGATAAGCCTTCTGCATTTTTTCAGCCATCATGGCAACAGGCCAGTTCATCTTTTTTTTTTTTTTTTTTTTTTTTTTTTTGAGATCTTGAATGATATGGTGGGATATCATTTCTCAGGATATCAGAGTGGTTTCCTTATAACTTAACTGCTGTTATGCTAAGGATTTTGAGTACTTGTCATCACAAAAGGGCATATGTGACCTTATAAGTCTTGTGTGGTCAACCAGAACATGAATTTATTGGCAGGAGTTGAACAGTTGGAAAGCCACTTAATGCAGTCTTCATTCTGCAGTGTTGCATTTAGTAGTCTGGTAATTTCTTTAACTTGTAAAGTAAGGATTCTGACATGTAGAGGTGTATGGTATGAGGACTGCTGGGCCTTGGTAGCAGGCTGTGAAGCCTATGCCCAGAGTCGGACACATAAACACACACACACACACACATACACTTTAAAAACCGGGTGGACAGGGCTAGAAACAATGCACATGCACCCTGCTGTGATGAGAGCTGCATGAACACTGAGGGCTTGTGGCAGGAAAAGAGTGACAGTGGATCTACGAGAGCCATGCACCAAGTAAGGTCAAACATCAGTTGGGGAATTTCAGAGGTAGGAAAATGAAAAAAAATATATATCATACAAAACTTTGGCCCTATCTTAGAGTGATGTGTTGCATATCTTTTTGCAGAGGGTGTAAGCGCTTTCCTGGACCACGTCTCATTATACCTTAACCCACTAGACAGCCAGGCATCTGTTGCTGACATGGTTACTACTCATTGTAGTAAATAGTTTCCTGGGCTACAGAAAACTAGTTGGCTTGTCACGTAGCCTGAGGGGTTAGGCTCTTGAAATCTCCATCTTCTTAACGTGGCCAAACCATGTGAGTATTTCTCTTGACACTTTCAGTCACAGCCACATCAATACTACATTGCTTCTTTGCTTCCTCAAATCGTCATTCCGATTTTCTATGTAACTCCACATGCTTCTCTCAGATAACTCTTCCACTGCACGTGCCCTTATGTCCTTCCACGAGAGATGAGACCAGCATGTTAACCCTGTGGAGGAGTCCGGTACTACCCAAGCTTGAATAAAAGTTCCTAACATTGGCATCAAAGTCAACCATAACAAGATGGGAAGTTCTCGATACATCAAAAGGTCCAAAACAAACTGCCAAGGCATCAAGACCCTGCGGGAGAACAGCTTCATTATAACAAGGCCCAAGCTGTTCAGCACCCTATCTAGGTGTCACAAACACGTCAACTTGCGCTATAGAAGCCTGCAAGCCAAAATTGGACGCAGTCCTGAAGAAAATCAGACACCAACTCTTCCCGCATACTACAGCTGGCCACACCATCACAGCCTAGAGTACAGCTGGCCACTCCAGTATATATGCAACAACGTGATAACAGGGTAAGGTCCATGCTTCACTGTATGTTCAAGTTGGGACCACAGTAATCATGCAACTATTCTCTCTCTCTCTCTCTCTCTCTCTCTCTCTCTCTCTCTCTCTCACACACACACACACACACACACACACACACACACACACACACACACACACACACACACACACAACTCACTTCTTAATTTCTTTCAGTCTTTTGCTGCCTCATAATCTCTATCAGCTTTGCATAAACACGATGTAACTCATCAAAGAATCTTCATGTTGGGTAATATCCTAGAGGTCTGTTGTCTTGCAGTTCAACTGTGCTGCAGCATACTGTCACATATAAAGAATCAAACTGTCAGAATTATAAATTCAAAGCAATATATATATATATATATATATATATATATATATATATATATATATATATATATATATATATGTGTGTGTGTGTGTGTGTGTGTGTGTGTGTGTGTGTGTGTGTGTGTGTGTGTGTGTGTGTGTGTGTGTAGAAGTAGCTAGTAGCCTACCCATAAACACCAAACTATTAGTGAAGTTACATGGGGAATGGCTGGGAGAAGAAGAGATGAGAGGAGGGAGGAAGAGATCAGTAGGGCGGAAGTAGTGGAAGCGATGAAGAAGATTAAGTTGGGAAAGGCCCCAGGAATTGATGGAGTGTGTGGTGAAATCCTTAGGTATGGGGGTGTTGTGGAGTGGATAGGGAAGTTGTGTAGATTGGCTTGGGAAGAGGGAAGGGTTCCAGAGGACTGGAAATCAGGTATAATTGTTCCTTTATACAAAGGGAAAGGGGAGAGAGAAGTATGTGGTAACCACAGGGGGATTTGCCTACTTAGTGTGACTGGTAAAATATATGGTAGAATACTCATTGATAGGGTTAGGCATATGACAGAGGAGCTAGTTGGAGAAGAACAAGGGGGATTTAGGAAGGGAAAAGGGTGTGTAGATCAGATATTTGTTCTAAGATGTTTAGTGGAGAAGTATCTAGAGAAGGGAAGGAAAGTGTATGCTGCCTTCATGGACTTGGAGAAAGCTTATGACAAAATAGATAGGCAAGGTATGTGGAAGGTATTAAGAATATATGGAGTGGAGGGGAAATTGTTGAGTGCTGTGAAGAGTATGTACGAGGGAGCTAGGGCTACGGTGCGAGTGGATGGTGAGCAGAGTGAGTTCTTTGATCTCAATGTGGGACTGAAACAGGGTTGTGCGATGTCTCCATGGCTGTTTAATATATACATGGATGGGGTTGTAAAGGAGGTGCAGGGTAGGGCAGTGGATGTGGGGGTGGTTCTAATGAATGAGGGTGAGATTTGGAAGCTTCCGGTGTTGCTGTTTGCTGATGATACAGTACTGTTGAGTGAAAATGAATGGGAGTTGCAAGGTTTGGTGAATGAATATGGGACAGTGTGTAGGAGGAGGAATCTGAAAGTTAATGTAAACAAAAGTAAAGTTATGGTGTTTGAGAGAAATGAAGTCACAGAGTGTGCAGTGAGGTTGGATGGTGAGGATATGGAGAATGTGAGTGCATTCAAGTACTTGGGTAGTGTGATGAGTAAGGATGGAACTTTGGGGCATGAAGTGCGTGAAAGAGTACAGCAGGGAAGGAAAGTTGTTGGTACACTGAAAGCGGTGATGAGAAATAGGGAGGTGAGTTTGGAAGTTAAGAAGTCACTGCATGATAGTATTGTGATCCCTACCCGGACGTATGGAAGCGAGGCATGGACCTTGCAAGAGGGGAACAAGTCAAGAGTGAGAGCAGTGGAAATGAGTTACTTGAGAGGAGCATGTGGAGTGACGTGGAGGGACAGGGTGACGAATGAAGAAGTGAAGGAACGCTGTGGGGTGGATGTGGATGTGGTTGAGAAGATTAGGAGAAATACACTGAGGTGGTTTGGACATGTGGAGAGAATGGAGAATGAAAGAGTGACTAAGAGGGTGTATGTAGGTGAGGTGGAGGGAGGGAGAGGGAGAGGTAGACCGAGGATGAGGTGGAGGGATGGAGTTGAGAGGTATATGAGGGAAGGGGGGGTGAGTTGGGGGGAGGGTAGTCAAATGGTGGGTGACAGAGCGACTTGGAGGCGTTTTGTCTGCGGCCACCCTTTGCGGGATTAGGGCGTCGGGCTATAGATAGATAGATAGACATGGGAAAAAAACAACTCAGTATCTGGTGTGACTCACTTGAAATCATCTTGTTCTTTAACTGAAAGAGTTAATAGAAGTATTCTGAGATGGTTTGGTCAAGTGGAAAGGGTAGAGAATGAGCCTGGCTAGAAGGGCATATAAGAGTCAGACTGGCTAGAAAAGTGAATGAGAGTCAGGTGGAGGGGGAGAGGAGGAGTGAGAGACCAAGAATGAGAGACGGGGATGGAGTGGAAAGATGTGTGAGAGAGTGGGATGAGAGTTAAAGGCCAGCCAAATAGCAGAGGACAGGGCAGCATGGAAATTTGTTTATGGTCACCCCCTCTGGGTTAAGCCGTCTTGCTAGCTAGACATATGAGCTAAAGCTAAGGGCTACTGTAATCCTTCAGAATTCCATAAATGAACCTAATTTTTTTATGCAAATTTTCATGGTATAGAGAGCTGATATATATATATATATATATATATATATATATATATATATATATATATATATATATATATATTAACCCACTTGTAATACTTGGCTAAATTTAAAAAAAGATGGTAAGTTCTGCATTTACTAATTTAAAAATATAGAAATGACACAATTTTTATTTCTCAGTCTTTGTATATATGTAAGGAAGGACGATGGGTCGAGTTTCAAACCGAGGCGCTTTTCCGCCAAAAGCTGGGAATACACCAGTATTTCCACTTTAGGGTGAAATACCCCATTTTAGGGGAATCCGACCCTATTTAGGGGAAAACTCAGGGTAATCCTGAAATACGTAAAATCTAGGGGAATTTGGGAATCTTTGGAGCGTATTCCATTTTTTTTTGGGGGGGGGATTTTATCTCTGCACTTGGGATTTTATTTTATATTGAGGATGGGAGACAGGAAATACTGCTGACGAGAGACCATAATAGAAAATCTTTATGTGAAGCCAAGTTATCCATTAAACATAAGAAATATAAACGTTTTCTTTCATCATCGTTACTATGGTTACAGCAAGGCACGTGACTCACGTCATGTGGGCGATGAGACGGAAGCAGGGAGTGTTGACAATGCGTGATGCCATTTTCTACCGTTGTGTCAGCCTTCAGGTAAATAACTATGATTACTAGCGCTCTTGTAATAATTTCTTGCCACACTATAGGATTAATTGATCTTAAATAACCCTCGGCACCTGACATTAAGTAAATATGGTGAAACTACGTTTAAAGGTGGTGGTGCATGAAAAAATTGATTTGTTTTCATTGTAAACAGACCTTATTTGGGGAAGAGTGATAAATATGAAGTACGAGATAGTGCTGGCAGAGTATTGTTGGCTTACTTTTGCACATGTCTATCCATCACAAAGAGGTATATTAAGTCCTGGTTATATGCTACAGATGCTAAAAAATACAGGGTGGTCGAACTTTTCTGATTCCATGTGTTGTGTC
>NC_136996.1:5810000-5877500 GCF_032717465.1 Coenobita brevimanus | reverse complement strand
CGATAGAATAAGCCAGTTTCATCAGCGTTGTAGACTTGACTGAGAGTCAGGCCCTCCCTGTCGATCAAGCGCTTCACCTTGTGCCGAACTCGTCTACCCCATCCTAGTTGGCGTCCAAAGCTTCGCCATGAGATTTACGGTTGGTAAGGCCATGTCATAACTTAAACGCGAAGAGCCAACCTTCGGATGCCTTGAAGTCTAGGGCGTCGTGAAGCCTTGCGAACTTCTCACAGCAGCCTTCAGCTCCGTGCCACGCACCATCACTCCAGCAGCACGTTGCTGTCGATACCAAATCTACGTGGAGCGGTTGACTTCTGCATACTTGGGAGTAAACATCACCTTCTTCTCCACGTTGCGTTTGCTTTTTGATGAGAAGTCAGCCGTGTACTGCATGAGTTTGTCTCGGGATCTCTTGATATCAAACAAAGTAGATCGGGCCAGGTTGAATTCACGGAGGATGCATGAGGAGGACCATCCTGCATCCACCTTGTCCAATATCTCCCTCTTCTTCTCCAGAGTCAAAACCACTCTCTTCCTCTTCTCAGGTGGCAGGGCCATCATCACACACATGAAGAGGCACGAGAGCAGCAGGAGAGCCTGCAGCAGGTAAGGCACCACCACAAAAGCGAGCATGTGGGCGGACATGACGACGAGCATGCACACACGAGAGACGGGCGGTAAATGGGGAGGATGCAGGGGCGCTCTAGCGGTCGTTGGCAGAACGATGCACCAAAACACAGCTGGCCTGCGCCGTGCGCGCCAACTTCAAATTACGGGCGGGAAAAAGTCGAATTTCTTTCACATTTTTTGCGGTTTTCGGCCCATTTTGGGAATATTGGATCCTGGGACGAAAATGTTTGGTAATTGGGGATGTCTGGAAATTGGGCGTCCGGACATTACGGGGATTACTTTACATCCATCCATCCATCATCCAATCCTACATTGCCCCATGAGGAGCGTAGGAGCCCTGGGCTAGGCAGTTGGTCCTGACATTTAAGATGATATATATACAGTGCATATATATATATATATATATATATATATATATATATATATATATATATATTCATTCATTCATTGCCAGACGCCATGTATCCCAGACGGGGTGGCCAAGGGCTTAGAGTTAATTGTTTTACAGGGAGGGGCACTAATCCTCCACCAACCCCACTTGACACGTAAGTGGGTATGTTTTTTGCTGCCTTTTTATTTATGTTGATTTATTCTATAGTCAGTTTGCGTTCACCTGACGGAGATTCATAACCTCTTAGCTTTGATTATGTGCAAGTGTAGTCTGTAGAGTTAATTTGACAAGTAACCAAGGCATCTCATCCCAACCTCATCACCAAGGCTTTTTGAATTTTACACACCCACAGCTTAGTATTGAAGTTATAAAAATGGTTTGGTTCTGTCAGATGAAAACAAACTGACTATAGGTGCATTTTTACATGTTTAATTTCTTGTAACATGACTGTGTTTATTATTTGTTCATGTTATTGTGTGGAAAAATGTACCTTTGTGTTGTCATCTTCAGCTGTGTTAAATTATGACTTGATCTTGCCTGACATTCTAACACTGTGTGAGTTTCAAATCACACACATTATAGAAATTCCTTTTTCAAGTTTAGTATTTGCCATATATATTTTTAAGCTTATGAAAGAACTAATTTGCATGTCATGTCCCTGCCTAAGGTTTGTTGATTGAAGATAGCCCAGAAATCTGTATTAATATGTTAAGCTGAGTAACCTATATTATGTAGTAAGGAGTATTAGGCAGAACATACAGTACTTTATAAAGCTAAGGTTTGTAATAGCACAAGCAGTTGTTCATATACCGGTATTTGAGTTAATAATTTGCTTATTAGGAAGATTAGGATACCCATGGCTGTTCACCACATATGCTGTTGATATTTCTCCTAGTTTGTTGGTTTTTCTAGGTCTGTGGATCTTTTTACGTGTTTGTGAAGGTGTCTGTTAGGGTAGTTTGTGGTGGTTTATGATTCTGGAGAGGTATGTAAATGACAGTGGCTTGATTTCAGTGTTGGAGTGAGCAAGGATGTGTGTGTATGTGTGTGTGTACTAAAGATTCTGGGATTTGACGGGTAAGTGAATGAGTGTCAGAGCCATTTCAGTGTGCATGCAGTTGGCTAGTTTCTCCCTCTTCTGGGTTTCCTCTTTGCTTTATGGGCCCTGTACATTTCATCCATATGTTAAAAAAATAAATAAATAAATAAATAAAAAATAGGGTGGTAATGACTGCTTAAAAAAAAAGAAGGTTATGATGATTATTGAAAAATAATTGGTTACAATGATGGTGATGATGATAGTCCACTGGTCATGGTATTGACAGTTTTCCCACTTTAATGCTTGTTCATTCTTTGTTCCTGGCTCCTATCTCAGGTGGCTTTAGCTGGAAATAAAACTGAGAGAGAGAGAAATTGGGAGAGAGACCCTGGTGCTGTATTTCTAAAAATCATTCCTCCCATCACCTGTACTGAGTCTTTTCCCCCCACCATCCCTTATAGCATAACAATTTATTCTTATATTTTTTTCCATTGTCAGTAGATGATGAACCTATTAGATCAAGATAATACAGTTTTTGAAGAATATTTGCTGCACATTAGTAAATCTTGGCTTTCTTTGTTTTGGCACCATTAACATCCCTCTCTCCCAGACCGTGGATAAAATGGATGTAAGTTGGTTGATGGTGGTGGCTGTAGCACAGCCCCTATGATATATGTTGAAGGATCGTTTGTTGTGATAATGTGGTGTGTTGTGGAAGGATGCATTACACTGTGGTTCATGTGGTGAATGTGTTACACTGGCAGCATGATGTGATAGTGTGACACATGTAAGTGTTGTGTGAGAGGATGCGTTACACTGTGGTATATGTGGTGTGATAGTGTGGCACATGTAGTGAGTGTGATGTGCTTTGGGAGGAAGCATTACACTGTGGTACATGTGGTGAGTGTGTTGTGGTAGTGTGGTGTGATAGTGTGGTACATATGGTGTGTGTGTTTGTGTTGTGTGGGAGGAGACATTACACTGTGGGCACAGTGCATTGTTTGAGAGTTGTATAAAGTGTTAGCACTGAAGCAGAGAAAGATGAAGACTGTGTTGGAGTCTGGTTATACTCATTTAACTCTAGTTTGGCACAGATTTTCATAATTATCTTTGTGGCTTTTTTCACATTGCTCAGTGGCAGAAAAAGACACTTTTACAGACTGATATTCTTTTCATAGCTTTTCTTCATGGCAAGCATCATATTTTAGTGTTTATGTACTGTATTCTTACAACTCGGCATCCATGAGAGAATGCAAGGCATTTTTGGACCAAGTTTGAGCAAAGAGAGAGTACTGTATAGGCGTACTCATGTTTCTCTCGGTTGGATTGTTTCTGAAAGGTGGATGTCAGGTGATGGCCTAAATCTCCAGTCGTAAACACAGTGTGTGCAGGCATCTCAGAATGTACTGATCCTTAATTTGTCTCTCTGTTTTGGTTTTATTTTTTCTTGGGGGGGAGCAGTCTTGTGGGCATCTGCCTTTTGCTCCTTCTCTTTGCATTAAAGAAAAAAAAAATGCATGAGCCCAAGCGGTTGCAGTATTCTAATTTATATTGTGCATGGCCTCATATTCCTTCTCATGTAGTACTGTATATACAGATACTTGTTTTAGCTACTTTGCAGTATGAACTGTGATTATAATTTTTTTTTTTTTTTTTTTTTTTAATAAAAAGGTTGTCGACCATGGTTACAGGCGGATAATCAGGGCCAGTGACCAACCTCATGAGGTTTTCACAACACAGACCATTTTGGATGGGAGTCATTTAGGTAGGGTTATATATTTTGATGGGTATTGTTTGGCTGGAAATTTTGGAAGGCTTTAGTGACCATGTGTGTCTAGGTAGTGACTATGTACAGTCTGAGATAGTAGAAATAAAGTATATATTAAAAAAAAAAAAAAAAGTGGATGATGACCATAGTCATTGGCAAAATACAGATAGTGCATATGTTTGGAGCTGATAATCAGTACTATGTAATTCCATTTGCTTTTCACACTAAAGTTCCTTTTAAATGGAGGTCATTTTGGGGGGGAGAAAAAAAATATGTCTTTGTGAAATTTCATGTGGAGTAGATGAGAACAGATGTTTATGAAGCACTGTGTAGTGTAGGTTTTGAATACATTCTTTCCATAGCATTTCTTAACAAGCATCATATTTAAGCACTTATGTAGTGTATTCTTACAACTCAGCATTTATGAGAAAGCATAAGACATTTTTTTAGACCAAGTCAGGAGTAAGAGAGCGAGAGAGAGCATAGGTGAACTCATGTTTCTCTGGGTAGGGTTGTTTCTGAAGGTTGGGTGTCTGGTGATGATTTTTGAAGGCTTCTTTTTGGCTGGAGGTTTTTGGGTGGCTTTAGTGGCCTTGTGTGGGTAGGTAATGGCTGTGTAGTGATTGAAATAAAAAGAATACAAAAATAAAAGTAAAAAGAGGTTGACAACCACAGTCATTGGCGGATGGTTGGAGTCGATGACCTGTACAGTGAAATTCCATGTGCTTTTCACAGCATAGTAACTTTTGGATGGGGGTTGTTCAGATAGGGTTGTTAATGAGGGGCTGATGTCTGGTGATAAATTTTGATGGATATTGTTCAGCTGGAAACTCTGATTGGCTCCTGTGGCCATGTATGTGCATGTAGTGGCCATGTACAGTCTGAAATAGTAGAAATAAAGTACATATTAAAAAAGAAAGTGGATGATGAGTACAGTCATTGGAGAAATTTAGATGGTTGGAGCCAATGACCTATCCATCTATCTATCTATTGCCAGACGCCTCAATCCCGTTTGGGGTGGCCACAAACAAATCGCCTCCAAGTCACCCTGTCCCCCGCCATTTCACTGCCCTGCTCCCAACTCACACCCCCCTCTCTCATATACCTCTCCACCCCATCCCTCCATCTCATCCTCGGCCTCCCCCTCCCTCTTCCCCCCTCCACCTCACTCACATACACTCTCTTCGTCAGTCTTTCACCCTCCATCCTCTCCACATGGCCAAACCACCTCAGTGTGTTCCTCATAACGCTTCCTATCACATCCACATCCACACCACAACGCTCCTGTATATCCTCATTCGTCAGCCTGTCTCTCCGCGTGACTCCACAGGCTCCTCTTAAATAACTCATTTCCAATGACCTGTACTGTAAAATACCATATTCTTTTCATAGCACAGTTCCTTTGGAATGGGGGTCATTCAGGGAGGGGTGGGAGAATAAAATATATACTTTGCAAAATTTATTTTTGGGTGTTGATTAAGAACATATGTTTTTGAAGCACTGTGTGATGTAGGTTTTGAATGGGTGTAGTTGCTGGGTAGTGACTCCACACAGTAGCTAAAACAAGTATCTGTTAAGGAGGGGGCCAGCATTTCCAAAGTTCTAAGTCCAACGAGTGACATCTCAGGAGGGTTGATATGCATGATCTCACCCACCTCTGTTTAGTGTTGCCATAAGAATAATGCTAAATTATGTAGGAAGACAGTTGTTGCCACAGCTAATATTTGACTTATATAGTAATGGATTTAGTTAGCCCTAGATTTAGTGCATTTATTGCCTTGACATTGACTGCCACACAATAATTGAATCATGAGACCAAGTTTGTTATTCAAGAACCTGATTCACAAAACATCCCTCTGTAGGTTATGAGCTCTGTCAGGGCCAGCTTGTGGCAGTATCACATTTCACAGTATTAACACTTATTTAGGATGCCATATCAGATGCTTAATACAAGGGGAAATTATATACTGTTTAGAAAGAGTGGTTACCATTTGTTGGAAGATATATGTCGCTAATGAAATGGATGGTCAGGCTTTCATGTGTTTGTCATCGTAAAATATATTAGTGTGAATAATATCATAAAGCTGTGTACAATATTACAAACTTGATGCCCCAGAAATGATCACCATGAAGCTGCAGTCTTAAACCCAGTGTCTCCAGGCATCTCGAAATGATCAGATCCTGAATTTGGCTCTCTGTTTTGTTTACTTGGGTGGAACAATCTTGCAAGTCAATGGCAGATGGTCGGGGCCTGTGACCTGTGAGTGGAGCCAGACTGGAGGGTTAATTTAACCAGTAACCAAGGAGACTCATTCCTGTCTCAAAAGTAAAGTTCACTAAGTTTCATGGAAGTAGTGGCATTGGTTCAGTTTTGTTTTATAAAAGTGAACTAACATTGTGAAGAGGTACATAGTGAAGCTGGGGGTGAGGTGGCAGCCTTATAAGTCTGTGTGGAAGTCTTGTTGGGGTGTGGTGATGGTTTATGATGTTAACGTGTTTGTGTTTTACTTAATGGAGAGTCTTTTTGTTGTCTTGTATTTGTGTGTTTAGCCACGAGGGATCTTTGGCACTGAGAACACCATCTGGTATTGCATTGGTGTTGGTCTGGAATAAGGAAGGTCATGGAGCAGATAATTATGAAATATAGTAGAGAAAACTTTGTGCAGATATACTTGTGAGGTAGGGTCAGGAGTCCAGCGGCTTAAATGGTCAGTGAGTGAGCATCTGGCCCATTTCACTGGACATGGCATGGTTATACAAGTGCCACCACATGAAAGTGTCTCCCCGGCACCACATTTTTATAACATTTGGGTGCTGAAGGTGAGAAGTGTGACTGTCAGGGGTAGGGTTGTAGGAGGCAGATAAAAAAAGACATGGGATGATGTCATAGAGTGGCTGCCAGAGATAGAGCAGCATTGAGACCCACCATTAGGTGACCAAGGCCGATACATGCATGTTGGAGCTTTTATAAATGATACAATACAAAAGATATAAATATGGCAAACCACTTCTACAGGCCCATCATGCAATCTGAATTTCAAGAAAATTGCAGCACCGCAGTTTATATATGCATAGGATTGAAATATATTTAAACACATCATCTGAGATCTAAAGGCACATTTTCCACACTGTTACAAACTGAATATGTGTAAATTGTGAGTTTTGTTGTGTATAATGCTAGCAAAAAGAAATTCCTCATTTAATACTTCATATATATTCCTGTAAATTGCTGTAAGGTGATCATTGCTTGAAGTTAGGGTTATGTCCCAGCGAGAGGGACTTTTTCTCAAGTATTTAAGGATCATATTCTAGACAGCTTCTAAGTACAGTATCAAGATATGTATTAGTGCTAAATTTAGATAAGTAATATTTTTAGTCTTTCACAGTACACTTTTCAGCCTAATTAAAAAGTATGTGAAAAGCATTTGTATTTTGACTAATAGATTTTGAGAGAATCTGTGCTTAGTGAAAGTATCTTAAATGAGGAATTACTGATAGAGGTTTCACAGTTTTTATTATTTATTATTATTATTATTATTGTTTGACTCAACTATCAATTTCTTAAGCTTGAACTAATGATACCCTTTGTTGGCATTGTACAGCACTACAAATGAAAACAGTTTTGAGTGTTATTCCCGATGCATTTTATTATTTCATATACAGTAGGTAAGTATTGTATTAGCCTCCCTCCCTCCATCTGCTTCTTCTTCTCCTCCTCCTCCTCCTTGTTCTTCTCTTGCTTCCTCTTCTTCCTTCATCCTTATCTCTTCCTTCTCCTCACCCATGCAACCCACCCTACCACCACCACCACCAGGCTACAACCCACCCTACCACCACCACCACCAGGCTACAACCCACCCTACCACCACCACCACCAGGCTACAACCCACCCTACCACCACCACCACCACCAGGCTACAACCCACCCTACCACCACCACCACCAGGCTACAACCCACCCTACCACCACCACCACCAATCTGCAACCCACCCTACCACCACCACCACCACCCTGCAACCCACCCTACCATCACCACCACCACCCAGCAGCCTACACTACTGCCACCACCACCACCCTACAACGCACCCTACCATCACCACCACCACCCTATTCTGCTACCTTTCCTGTCCTACACTTTCCCCTCCTTTTCCCTTTCCAGTTTTTGCCCTGCCTTGCCCTCTGCCCAACACTGCCTTGTTCCTTTCCCTCTACTCTGCCCTAGCTCTTTGTTGCATTCTTCCCTTGCACCTCTGCCCTGCCATGCTTCCTTACCCTGCATTTCCCTGCACCCATTCCCTGCCCAGCTTTGCCAACCCTTCCTCCCTGGACTGTACTTTGGCATCATTGACATACCCTCCCCTGCACCCATGCAATACATAACCCTGCCGTCCCCTGCACCCTTGAAGTACAGCCATGCCCTCTGCAGCCATGCAATACACAGCCATGCCGTCCCCTGCATCCTTGCAATACAGCTATATCCTCCCCTGCACCCTTGCAATACACAGTCTTACCCTCCCCTGCACCCATGCTATCCATGACCTGTCCAGTCCTGCCATCCCTCTCCTTTCCTGTCATCCTTGTCCCGTTCTGTGATTCCTGTCCTGCCAGCTCTGTCCTGCCATCACTTATCTGTCCTGCACCAGTGCACTGTCCTCCCCTCCCTTGCACCCATGCACTACACAGCCATGCCTTCCCTTGCACCCCTGCAATACACAGCCATACCCTTCCTTGCACCAATGCAATACACAACCATGCTCTCCCCTGCATCCTTGCAATACACAGCCATACCCTTCCTTGCACCCATGCAATACACAGCCATACCCTCCCTTCACCCTTGCTATACACAATCATGCCCTCCCCTGTGCCCTTGCAATACACAGCCATGCCCTCCCCTGCACGCTTGCAATACACAGCCATGACTTCCCCTGCACCCTTACAGTACACAGCCATGCCCTCCCCTGCACCCTTGCAATAAAACAGCCATGCCCTCCTCTGCACACTTGCAATACATAGTCATACCCTCCCTTGCACACTTGCAATACACAGCCATACCCCCCCTTACATCCTCGCAATACACAGCCATACCCACCTTTGTAGTACACATCCATACCCTCCCTTTCACACTGGCAATATACAGCAATACCTTCCCTTTCACCCTTGCAATTCACAGCCATGCCCTGCCCTGCACTCTTGCAGTACACAGCCTTACCTTTCCTTGCACCCTTGCAATACACAGTCATGCCCTCCCCTGCACCCTTGCAATACGCAGCTATTCCCTCCCATGCATCCTTGCAATACACAGCCATACCCTCCCCTGCATCCTTGCAATACACAGTCATACCCTCCCCTGCACCCTTGCAATACACAGCCCTTCCCTTCCCTGCACCTTTGCAATACACAGCCATACCCACCCTTGCAATACACAGCAATGCCCTTCCCTGCACCTTTGCATTACATGGCCATACCCTCCCCTGCAGCCTTACTATGCCCTGCCAGGTCTCCCCTGCAATTTCTGCCATCCCTGTCTTGTCCTGCCATCTTTGTTTTCTCCTGTCATCCCTGTCTTGCCATCCTTGTCTTCTCCTGTCATCCCTGTCCTGCCATCCTTGTCTTGTCCTTCCATCACTGTCCTCTCATCCATGTCCTACCATCTCAGTCCTGTCCTTTCTTGCCATCCTAGTCCTGTCCTGCCATCCCTATCCTATCCTGTCATCTCTGTCCTGTACCTGCCATCCAAGTCCTGTCTTGCCATCCATGTCCTGTCCTGCCACCCATGTCCTGTCCTGCCACCCGTCCTGTCATGCTATCCCTGTCCTGTCCTGCCTTTCCTATCTTGTCCTGCCCCGCCATCCCTGTCCTGTCCTGTCATACTTGTCCAGCCATCACTTTCCTACCCTGCACCCTTGCACCTTTGTAATACACAGCCATGCCTTCCCTTGCACCCTTGCAATACACAGCCATGCCCTCCCCTGCACCCTTGCAATAAAACAGCCATGCCCTCCCCTGCACACTTGCAATACATAGTTATACCCTCCCTTCCACACTTGGAATACACAGCCATACCCCCACTTGCATCCTCACAATACATACCCATACCCATCCTTGCAGTACATAGCCATACCCTCGCTTTCACACTGGCAATATACAGCAATACCTTCCCTTGTACCCTTGCAATTCACACCCATGCCCTGCCCTGCACTCTTGCAATAGACAGCCTTACCCTTCCTTGCACCCTTGCGATACACAGCCATTCCCTCCCCTGCATCCTTGCAATACACAGCCATGTCCTCCCCTGCACCCTTGCAATACACAGCCCTTCCCTTCCCTGCACACTTGCAATACACAGCCATACCCCCTTTGCATCCTTGCAATACATAGCCATACCCACCCTTGCAGTACACAGCCATACCCTCCCCTGCACCCTTGCAATACACAGCCCTTCCCTTCCCTGCACCTTTGCAGTACACAGCCATACCCGCCCTTGCAATACACAGCTCTTCCCTCCCCTGCACACTTGCAGTACACAGCCATATCCCCCCTTGCATCCTTGCAATACATAGCCATACCCACCCTTGCAGTACACAGCTGTACCCTCCTCTGCACCCTTGCAATACACAGCCATACCCACTCTTGCATTACACAGCCATGCCCTTCCCTGCATCTTTGCAATACACAGCCATACTCTCCCCTGCACCCTTCTTAAGCCGTACCATGTCTTCCCTGCTATTCCTGCCATCCTTGTCTTCTCCTGTCATCCCTGTCCTTCCAAGTACTATTCTGCCATCCCTGTCCTGTCCTGCCATCCCTGTTCTATCGTGCTATCCCTGTCCTGTCCAGCTATTCCTGTCCTGCCATCGCTGACCTGTCCTATCATCCCTGTCCAGCCGTCACTTACCTACCCTGCATCCTTGCACTGTCCTCCCCTCCCTTGCACCTTTGTAATACACAGCCATGCCTTCCCTTGCATGCTTGCAATACACAGCCATGCCATCCCCTGCACCCTTGCAGTACAGCCATATCCTCCCCTGCACCCTTGCAATACACAGCCGTACCCTCCCTTGCTCCCATGCTATTCATGACCTGTCCAGTCCTGCCATCCTTCTCCTCTCCTGCCATCCTTGTCCCGTCCTGTGATTCCTGTCCTGCCAACTCTGTCCTGTCATCACTTATCTCACAGCACCAGTGTACTGTCCTCCCCTCCCTTGCACCCATGCACTACACAGCCATGCCCTCCTTTGCACCCTTGCAATGTACAGCCATACTCTTCCTTGCACCCATGCAATACACAGCCATTCTCTCCTCTGCACCCTTGCAATACACAGCCATACCCTCTCTTGCACCCATGCAATACACAGCCATACCCGCTCCTGCAAGACACAGCCATACCCTCCCTTGCACCTTGCAATACACAGTCATGCCCTCCCCTGCACCTTTGCCATACACAGCCATGCCATCCCCTGCATCCTTGCAATAAAACAGCCATGCCCTCCCCTGCACACTTACAATACATAGTCTTACCCTCCCCTGCACACTTGCAATACACGGCCATACCTCCCCTTACATCCTCGCAATACACAGCCATACCCACCCTTGTAGTACACAGCCATACCCTCCCTTTCACACTGGCAATATACAGCAATACCTTCCCTTGCACCCTTTCAGTTCAGAGCCTTGCCCTGCCCTGCACTCTTGCAGTACACAGCCTTACCCTTCCTTGCACCCTTGCAGTACACAGCCATACTCGCCCTTGCACCCTTGCAATACACAGCCATACCCGCCCTTGCACCCATGCAATAGACAGCCATACCCTCCCCTGCATCCTTTCTGTGCCCTGCCAGGTCTTTCCTGCTATTCCTGCCATCCCTGTCCTGTCCTTTTTTGCCATCTGTATCCTATCCTGCCATCCCTGTCCTGTACCTGCCATCCAAGTCCTGTCCTGCCATCCTTGTCTTGTCCTTCCATCACTGCCCTCTCCTCCGTGTCCTGCCATTCATGTCCTGTCCTTTCTTGCCATCCCTGTCCTATCATGCCATCCTCGTCCTGTACCTGCCATCCATGTCCTGTCCTGCCATCCTTGTCTTGTCCCTCCATCACTGTCCTCTCATCCATGTCCTCTCATCCATGTCCTGCCATCCCTGTCCTGTCCTATCATCCATGTCCTCTCCTGTCCTGCATTCCCTGTCCTGCCCTACCATTCCTGTCCTGCCCTGCCATTCCTGTCCTGTCCTGCCATCCCTGTCCTGTCCTGCCATTCCTGTCCTGCCCTGCCATTCCTGTCCTATCCTGCCATCCCTGTCCTGCAATTCCTGTCCTGTCCCTGCCATTCCTGTCCTGTCCTGTCATCCCTGTCCAGCCATCACTTTCCTACCTTGCACCCTTGCAGTACACAGCCATGCCTTCCCTTGCACCCTTGCAATACACAGCTTGCCCTCCCCTGCATACCTTGCAATACAGTCATGCCCTCCCCTGCACCCTTGCAGTACACAGCCATGCACTCCATTGCACTCTTTCAATTCACAGCCATGCCCTCACCTGCACCCTTGCAGTACACAACCATGCTGTCCCTTTTGCCCTTCCAATACACAGCCATGCATTCCCCTGCACCCTTGTAATACACAGCCATGCCCTTCCCTGCACCTTTGCAATACACTGCCATACTCTCCCCTGCACTTGCTATGCCCTGCCAGGTCTCCCCTGCTATTCCTGCCATCCTTGTCTTCTCCTGTCATCCCTGTCCTGCCACCCTTACCTTGTCCTTCAATCGCTGTCCTCTCATCCATGTCCTGTCCTGTCCTGTCCTGTCCTTTCCTGCCACCCATGTCCTGTCTTGTCGTGCCATCCCTGTCCTGTCATGTGTCCCTGTCCTGTTGTGCCATTCCTGTCCTGTCCTGCCATCCCTGTCCTGTTGTGTCATCTATGTCCAGCCGTCACTTACCTACTGTACTCTGCACCCTTGCACTGTCCTCCCCTCACGTGCACCCATGCATTACACAACCATGCCCTCCTTTGCACCCATGCAATACACAGCTATGCCCTCCTCTGCACCCATGCAATACACAGCCATGCCCTCTTCTGCACCCATGCAATTACCCACTCTTGCAAGACACAGCCATACCCTCCCTTGCACCCTTGCGATACACAGCCATGCCCTCCCCTGCGCCCTAGCAATACACAGACCTTCCCTTCCCTGCACCTTTGCAATACACAGCCATGCCCTTCCCTGCACCTTTGCAATACACTGCCATACTCTCCCCTGCACCCTTGCTATGCCCTGCCAGGTCTCCCCTGCTATTCCTGCCATCTCTGTTTTGTCCTGCCATCCTTGTCCTCTCCTGTCATCCCTGTCCTGCCATCCTTGTCTTGTCCTTCCATCACTGTCCTCTCATCCATGTCCTGCCATCCCTGTCCTGTCCTTTCCTGCCATCTGTCCTGTCCTGTCATCCCTGTCCTGTACCTGCCATCCCTGTCCTGTCCTGCCATCCCTGTCTTGTCCTGTCCTGCCATCCCTGTCTTGTCCTGTCCTGCCATCACTTTCCTACCCTGCACCCTTGCACTGTTCTCCCCTCCCTTGCACCCTTGCAATACACAGCCATGCCTTCCCTTGCGCCCTTGCAATACTCAGCCATGCCCTCCCCTGCACCCTTGCAGTACACAGCCATTCCCTCCCCTGCACCCTTGCAATACACAGTCATGCCGTCCCCTGCACCCTTGCAATACACAGCCATGCCCTCCTCTTCATCCATGCAATACACAGCCATGCCCTTCTCTGCACCATTGCCATATCCAACCATACCCTACCTTGCACTCTTACTGTGCTCTGCCACGTCCCCCCTGCCCTGTTATTCCTGCCACCCCTGTCCTGTCCTGTCCTGCCATCCTTGATCAGTCCTGCCATCCCTGCCCTGTCCTGCCATCCCTGCCCTGTCCTGTCCTGTTATCCCTTATCTGTCCTGACATCCTTATCCTGTCCTACCATCCCTGTCCTGTCCTGTAATCTCTTACCTGTCCTATCCTGCCCTGCCATCCTTGGCCTGCTCTGCTCTGCCCTGTCCTGTCATCCTTGTCCTGACCTGTCCTATTGTGCCATTTCTGTTCTCTCCTGCCATCCCTTACCTGTCCTGCCATCCCTGTCCTCCACCCTTGCACTGTCCTCCCCTCCCCTGTACACTTGCAATACACAGCTGTGCTCTCCCCTGTGCCCTTACTATACCCTGATATTCCTGCCAACCCTGTCATGCCATCTCTTACTTCCCCTGCACCCTTGCTACCTGGCATCCTTGTCCTGCCCACCTATTCTTGCCTTGTTCTGTCCTGCCCTGCCATCTATGCTATGTTTTTGTGTTCTTGCCTTGCTGTGTACTGCCCTGCCATCTCTGCTATGTTCTGTTATTTGTGCATTGGTGTGTCAAGTCCTGCTATAGCCTACTTGCCCTGCCATCCCTCTACCATACTTACCTTTATCTGCTGTGCTGTCCTTCCTCTCCCCTTCTTTCTTCTTCCCTCCCCTTGCCTTGCCTCTTATGTATTTTTTTTTTATTTCATTTATTGTATTTCCTTTTCTTTGCTTCTCTGGTTATCAGACCACAAGCAGAATTGGTATGTTATGAAGCCGATATCTTACTGTCATGTTTTATTTTAGTACTAAAGTTCCAGTTCATATTTTCTATGTTCTGAAGTATCTTCTCATAGTCAGAAGTTTTTTAAGTCCAAACATATCTCATCAATCGGCTCTCTCTCTCTCTCTCTCTCTCTCTCTCTCTCTCTCTCTCTCTCTCTCTCTCTCTCTCTCTCTCTCTCTCTCTCTATTTATTGAGTGCAACGTGATCTCTCCTTCATATTATGTGTACAAAATGTGGACTTTGAGAAAATATCAAAGTGAATAATACCAAGACATATGAATAGTACGAAGTGATGTCTCCTTCACACTATTCATATGTCTTGGTATTATTCGCTTTGATATTTTCTCGAAGTCCACATTTTAATATATACTGTATGTACAAAAAACATATGTCAAGAAAGATATATAGTAAAAACATTTTAATAATACATTGGTTTTATTTCCACTAGATATGTACAAGAGTGGTGGATGTAAAATAAACTATCTCGATAAATGGGCCAGAGAAATACGGACTGGTAACCCCAAGGTGTGAGGGTTGCCAGTCCGTATTTTCGTGGCTCATTTATCGAGATAGGTTCGGCGCCCTTCCCTAAGATGCTTCCAAGAGCGTGCCCTGCACATCACTTTGTATATGCCATGTCTTGTATCACTCTGCCCAGCTAAAGCTAAGCAGAGCTATACAAGTTAACATGGCAATCAACAAAGGATGAGAAGGGCTGTGTTAACATGCATTGCTTAACACTCTGTGCAACCATGCAGCCTGTGTTTGCATTAATGAATGTTAAAGATCAGTACAAAATAGTTTCGTACAAATGGCATATATCAAGAGGACTGAGTAGGGCCAATTAACCCTTTCAGTACAAGGACATTTTATTCCTGCTGACACCACACGATTTTATTCACCTTAAGGGGCTGACATGGAGAGGTAGGGCCACATGGCAGATATGGGAGCACATGGCTGGGTATAGCAAAGGGGTGACTTCATACTAGAGGGATTCGGCAGGACATGGCAGATATGGGAGGGCATAGCTGGGTATAGCAAGAATGCAGGGATGGTACGAGAAATCCTTCTTAAGCTGTATAAAATAGTGTGGCAGTAGCAAGAATAAACCTTAATAAAATCATGTGGGATGTAGCAACAAACTGAGACAATACAACTCGGTAATGAAAGGGTTCAGAGATACTAACATGTACTGGTTATGATGGATGTTATCCATCAACAAAATCACATTGCACTGAGCCTAACAGTTTTATACCCTTCACTATAACTTGGCCCAATCTTTCATTCTTTTCCAGTTGTCACTTAACTTGAGGCATAGAAAGGCAATGCTATGGCTCAAAATCCTTTTCAGTGTTTGAGACTAACATAATGTTTTAACATTATTACAATTCGTAATTCAGACTGGAAAGATTAAAATTTTAGGCCAAGTTAGTGTTCCGAGTATAATCTCAGCAAACAAATCTGTAAAAATATGTAACTCAAGGCCATTTTACTATAACCGAATATGAAGGTGTGGACAAGCTATCTATCAACACCTACAGCCAGATTCATTAATCCTGTGGGGGTACAAATTGCCTCCCTGTCCCCTGCCATTTTGCTGCCCTCCCTCCAACTTACACCCCCCTCTCTCATATACCTCCCCACTACATCCCTCCATCTCATCCTCTCTCCTGTTCCCCCTCCATCTCATCCTCAGTCTCCCCCCCCCCTTCCACCTCAATCACATACACTCTTGTCTCCTATTCTCCGTTCTCTGAATTTACCCCCCTCCCCCTCGTACACCTCTCCACTACATCCCTCACTCTGCCCCTGCCACTTCCCTCACCTCCACCTCACTTACTCCTAGTTTGTCTCATTCTACATCCCACCCAACTTACACCATCCTCTCTCCTATACCTCTGCTACATCCTTCCATCTCATCCTCATTCTCCCCCTCCACCCCACTCACACACGCACACACTCCTATTTAATTCTTTCTCTCCATCATCTCCACTCCGTCCTTCCACATCATCCTCGGTCTCCCATATCTAATTTTTGGAGCGAAAGACACCAGAATGACCTATTTCTGACGCAGTGGAATGCCGGCATAACATATCTATCAATAACAGATCTTCCTTAAAAATACAAAAAAAATCCAGTTAATACGGCCACAACTTATATACTGTATTTTACGATTTTTGAAGTAACATTTCTCGCCTTTAAGACTTTATTCATTTAAGAAAACTTAAAAAAAAAAAAGCGAGTAGTTTATGCACTGATGAACAGCCTCCTACGTTTTACACCCCTTATTAATTTCTTGATCATATAATAAATAGACACACATCTTAACTGAGACGGGCTGGTTTAAATTTATCACTCATGGTCTGGTGCAGGAATGCAACTGATAAATATACATATATATACATCATCTAATCCTGTGTTGCCCCGTGAAGAGCATAGAAGCCCAGGGCTAGGCAAGTTGGTCCTGACATTAATTTGAGTGACCAGCCTCACTCATCCCCGAGTGACATTACGTGAGCTATAAACCCCAACCACCCCATAGATATAAATCTACACATATGAAGTATTATAAAATCAGTATGCTGTTCCTGGCCTACCCTGCCATTTCATAACCATGCAACTGGTCATTGATTAAGTCCAGCATGACAGATGAACATTACAGCAGATAATTTTTAGCCAACATTGTTCCCAGAATGATTTAAATAAAAAATATTTTGTGCAAGGAAGAAGGAACCAAATGCTAGAAAGCCTGAAAGATTGTTCCCTCAAACAAAAAAACAAATGGCTAAGAGCCAAATTCATGATCCATTAATTTGGAGATGCCTGAACACAGCATATAAACTACTGGAGGGTCATAGGCAGTAGAAAGTGAAGAGGAAGGCGGTTCCAGAGTTGACCTGTTGCACATGAAGGAATGGGAGTAATGATTAACTCCTATACTAGAAAGTTTGACAGAAAAGGGATGAGAGTTTGCTGCCAGACGGGCGCTCTGCACCTACCAGAGTGGTGGAGGGATGCAAGCAGACATTCCAGAGGAGCAGTGACCATTGACATGGCAACAGAAGTGAGAAAACATGCAACAGTTGTAGTCAGAGAGAATAAAAACTGGCACGATGCATCACTATGTGCCACTAAAGCAAAACGTCAAGCTAAGTTTCAAATAAACTTCTGTCTGCACCAGGAGCATGGATTTTTTTTTTTTTTTTTTTTTTTTTTTTTAGCTGCAGTTTTCAGGTTACATATTTAGTATTTTGACTGAGTCGCAAAAATACTTCACTTATTGGCAAAACAATTTCAAAAGCACTTTACCCCCAAAATATCGGAAATGCTACGACTGCCTTGTCAAAATCAATCTGTTTTTCATATTACAAAAGTCTTCAAGGCGAAACTTCACTAGTTAGACTATTAAAACATTTATATAAAACAAATTATTTATTGGAATAAAGAAAATATTTTATGGTCAGCACATACAAATATTCAAGTAATGGACGTGGGGTCATGAGGGCCACAATATACTAAAATCAACACGAATGAAGAGCTGCTGAAATATCAAAGGGTCTGACTGAATGGCTAAGAGATGCCCCCATATGCACAAATACAGACAATGCATATATAAAGATGTCCTCATTAGTCACAGGTATGTCCTAAATTATAGTATTCCCTCTGTACAACTGGTAATTAAAATTTTGTACCCTGACTAAGCTTTTTAGGAACACTTTCAACTGAAAGAACTGGACAAAAAAAAGGGGTGGTTGCATCGTTTGATGATCCTTAGTTATGAGGTATGAAAAAGTCTCTCTGGCTACTTCGGTTAGTTTTGCATCGCTTATAAAGGCTCCAACATGCTTGCATGCATCGGCCTTGGTCACCCAATGGCAACTCTCCATGCTACTTGATCTCTGGCAGTCTCCTTGTTCAGTCTCTCATCCCTGAAGTCTCATCCTGACTTCATCCCAGGTCTTTTTTTTTTTTTTTTTTAGTCTGCCTCTCACAAGTCTACCCTCAACATTTATCATCTCCCTCCACACCCAGTTGTCGTCTTCCATTGAAGTCTACCTTTAACATTAATTTTATCCATCTCCCTCCACACTCAGTTGTCGTCTTCCATTCTCTCCACATGTCCAAATCGTTTCAATCTACCTCTTCTCATCACAACACCAATACATTAAAGTCCCCCCCCCCCAAAGTCTCATTCAAGGATGCACTACGCATCTAATCACTATCATTTCTGTATGAGCCTATGAATATCCTCTTCCTTCACTGCTCAGGTCTCACCTCCATACAGCATTACGGTACACTCGTAACACATACCACATACAAAGATCCCTTGGCACTTAGCACTGAAGGAAAGCCCTCTCAGTGTCAGGAGAGGCAACAGCACCCTGAACTTCCTCCAACCACTCCTTACCCTAGGCATAAAGCTAACGCCAGCTCGTCCTCCAGCACATAACATGTCACCTAATTAACAGTACTCTCCCACACACTCAACTCACAAGCAAGATCAGTCCTTTCATGCCAGACAGTCTCCACATGCTTTCCCCAACACACCGCACACACCAATTCAGCATTTTTCAGTCTACCTCTAATACCACTACATCTCTTATGCACCCACTTATTAAAAACACTGAACAAGATGCCGTTACTTCCCATACCCTTGTGGCAAACCACACATGGTCACACTCCCTCTTCATTGACAGTACTGCCACCAGCCCTATATAATATCACTTTTGTTCACTAGTATCAACCCTCCTATCTGCCTACACACTGCCATCAACTGAGACAACAGAGAATAGAGATCTGTCAGGTTTAAAACATGCTATAACAAAGATTTTATAGGCAATGGAGAAGGGTTGCCTTCATGAGGTGACAGTCTCCTTGGTTACTAATCAATATCAGTGTGGTATAACAAGATTTTAAAGGCACAGGAGACTTGCGTTCATGGGTCTCCGTGGTTACTGGTCTCTCAGGTGCTAGGTAATGGTGCCCATCATCCACTCGATATACAGTGCAACGTCAGAAATTCGAAGTGTGTCCACAAACTATTTGAACTTTTGAAAAATTTGAATTACATATAAAGCCTTCCTCTGGCTATCCTTGCCTTAATTCTCATAGTTTTGACTGCTTCTGACATGAACTTTGTAGTAAAGGCTAATTAGTTTGCATCAGGCATCCTTTTTCCAGCGTTTTTGTAACACTACCATTTATCCCTTATCCCTTAACTCAAGGTTGTTAATTATCAGTACAGTACTCGGTACAAACCATGAAGTATTTTTCTTGCAAATTTCTCTTTCCTCATCTCTATGCCCTTCTGTTTTAAAACAGTTTGCAGTTGTATTCATATTTAACAGCCATCGAAACTGCAAGGGAAAATAATTTTGCATTCATTTATTTATGTAAAACATTTACAGTATTGTACATGAATATTTACATCTTTCACCACCACCTTGCACTGCCCATCAGGTGAGCCAATCGATGGTATAACAGCTGCCTGGCCGATGCAGTTTGATGCTACAATTGTTTTCATATATTGTGCACTGCTCATTCACACAATGCTTAGTTTATTGTATTCATGTATTTTATGATGAAAAGAGGAATAGGGCGAGAAGGGCTCTGCGTGATGCTAAAGTGGCAGCAGATGAGAGGTACGGCAGGCGGCTGACAGAGAATTTTCAACAGAATAAGAAAATGTTTTGGAAGGAGGTGAAAAGGGTGCGAAAGGGAGAGTCTGGGAAGGAAGAAAGAGTAAAAGCAGAGGATGGAAGGATGTTAATTGAGATGGATGCAGTAAGGAAGAGATGGGCAGAGTATTTTGAAAGATTGTTGAATGTAGAGGAGGAAAGGGTGGCTGAGATTGTGGCGGATGGAAGGGTGCAAGGAATAAATGTGTTGGGAGAGTTGAATGATTCTTTGATCACGAAGGAGGAAGTGGAGAAGGCAGTAAAGGAGATGAAAACAGGGAAAGCTGCAGGTATGGATGGGTGTGCTGTGGAATGCCTGAAGGGTGGTGGAGTGACTATTGTTGACTGGTTAGTAAGACTGTTGAATGTGTGCTTTGTGAAAGGTATGGTGCCAGTTGACTGGGCAAGTGCTTGTGTGGTCCCGTTGTATAAAGGCAAGCGTGATAAGTATGAATGTACTAGCTTTAGGGGTATAAGTCTGTTGAGTGTTGTAGGGAAGGTGTATGGTAGAGTGTTAATTATGAGAGTTAGAGAGGGTACAGAGGGAGTGATTGGTGATGAGCAGTGTGGCTTTAGGAGAGGGAGGAGATGCGTGGATCAGGTGTTTGCGGTGAGACAAGTGTGTGAAAAGTATTTAGCGAAAGGCAAGGATGTGTTTTGGACATTTATGGATTTAGAGAAAGCGTATGATAGAATTGATAGGGAGGCTTTGTGGACTGTTTTAAGATTGTATGGACTTGATGGTAGGTTACTAAAAGGGGTGAAAAGTTTTTAGGTAAATAGTAGAGCGTGTGTAAGAGTGGGAAATGCTGTGAGTGATTGGTTTCCTGTGAGAATGGGGCTGCGACAGGGATGTGTGATGTCACCTTAGTTGTTTAATATTTACATAGATGGTGTTGTAAGGGAGGTGAATGCAAGAGTTTTAGGTGGAGGACTGAGTCTGGTGAATGTTGATGGTGGAGAGTGGAATCTGAAGCAGTTGCTGTTTGCAGATGATACTGCACTGGTGGCTGATTCAGAGGAGAGAATCAGACAGTTGGTAGAGGAGTTTGGAAGGGTGTGTGAAAGGAGGAAATTGAAAGTAAATGAGAATAAGAGTAAAGTGATGAAGTGTGCAAGGTTGGTAAATGGTAGGGGGATGAATATAGTTTTGAATGGCGAGTTGCTTGAGGAGGTAGAGTGTTTTAAATATCTAGGGTCACATGTTGCTGTGGATGGAAGAATAGATGCAGAAGTGAAGTTTAGAATAAATGAAGTAGGAAAGGTGCTGGGAGGAATGAAAAAAGTGTTTAGATGTCGTTTGCTTAGAATGGATGTAAAGAGAAGGCTGTATGAGGGTGTTGTGGTACCGACTGCATTATATGGGGCTGAAACACGGAATATGGGTGTAGCAGAGAGGAAAAGTTTGAATGTAATGGAGATGAGGTGTCTGAGGAGTATGTGTGGAGTGACGCGTATGGATCGAGTGCGAAATGATGAAGTGCGAAGGAGAACTGGAGTTGTTTGGGAGATGGCTGGTAGAGTTGAGCAAAGGGTGTTGCGATAGTTTGGGCATATGGAGAGAATGGATAATGAGCGATTGGTGAAAAAGATAACTAGATCTGATGTGAGAGGTGTAAGGCTGAGAGGAAGACCACGAATAGGATGGATGGACAGTGTGAAGAGAGTGCTGGATGTGAGAGGGATGTCTGTTGAGCAAGGAAGAGTGGCTGTGCGTGACAGAAATAAATGGAGAGAAATTGTGAATGAACAAGTGATGACACAGCCCTGAGGGGATATTCTCCCGCATTTGGTCTGATCAGCAAGGCAGGTCAGATGTGGGTAAGGGGATGAGTCTGTTATGATGTGGCAGGGGTAAACCAGCTCTGCTGTCGGCCCCTGCTGCGGATGTCACTGATTGCATTGCGCAGTTGACCCTTGTGCGGTGTGGTGCGGTGAGGATCTGTCCGTTCTCCCCTTTGGGGCTAAGATGCGAATGAATGTGTTTGAATGGATGAGTAAATGGGGAGTGTGTCGTCCTGTCTCGGCTACCTCCCTTTCCTTGGGGGAAACAGCCTAGGTATATAGATAGATAGATAGACACTTGTTCAAGTCTGCATTACTGTAACCTTTCAGAACACACACACACAGTCGACGACCATCCTCCCTCTGTCTCTCTCTCTCTCTCTCTCTCTCTCTCTCTCTCTCTCTCTCTCTCTCTCTCCCCCTGGATGGGTGACTGTTCAAACACACACACACACAGTCAACGGCCTTCCTCTCTCTCTCTCTCTCTCTCTCTCTCTCTCTCTCTCTCCCTGGATGGGTGACTGTTCAAACACACACACACACACACACACACACTCAACGGCCTTCCTCTCTCTCTCTCTCTCTCTCTCTCTCTCTCTCTCTCTCTCTCTCTCTCTCTCTCTCTCTCTCCCTGGATGGGTGACTATTCAAACACACACACACACACAAACACAGTCAACAGCCTTCCTCTCTCTCTCTCTCTCTCTCTCTCTCTCTCTCTCTCTCGATGGGTGACTATTCAAAAACGCACAGACTAACTGAGACACACACACACACACACACACACACACACACACACACACACACACACACACACACACACACACACACACGCAGTCAACGTCCTTCCTATCTCTCTCTCTCTCTCTCTCTCTCTCTCTCTCCCTGGATGGGTGACTATTCAAAAACGCACACACACACACACACACACACACACACACACACACACACACACACACATACATAAGCATTCGCACAGAAATTCTCTCTCTCTCTCTCTCTCTCTCTCTCTCTCTCTCTCTCTCTCTCTCTCTCTCTCTCTCTCTCTCTCTCTCTCACGTGCCGTATTGTATGAAAACGTAGAGCTTTAAGATAACGTGTATACACCTACATAAATACATACAGTACATACACACGCACACACTACATACACACACGCACACACTTCATACACACGCACACACTTCATACACACACACTCGCACACACTTCATACACACACTTCATACACATACACACACGCAAACACTTCATACATACACGCACACCACACACACACACACACACACACACACACACACACACACACACACACACACACACACACACACACACACACACAGCTACATACATATATCACAAATGTGCACACACTACATACATACATGCATACATGCACGCACACATCACGAAGCATACACGTACAGTACATACACACGCATAAACACCAACACATATACGTCAAACACACGCACATACATACCTGCACATGTACATCCCATACACAAACGCACACATGTCATACTGATAAGACTGTTTATACTTACACACCTACACATGTACGTGAAATATACTCACATGACTACACATACGCACACGTCACACTCATAAGATTGTACACACACACACACACACACACACACACACACACACACACAAGTATTCTAAGATAGGATTTGTTGGTGGGGAAGGGAGTGTGTGTGTGTGTGTGTGTGTGTGTGTGTGTGTGTGCGTGTGTGTGTAACACACTCTAACCAAGTCACACTCTAACCAAGGCAAGACTATGAATATTGTCCACTATACTCTTTTTACTCTAACTTGGCTTAAAACTCCCCTATTTCCTTCCTGAATGCTGAGTTGTAGCAATAGATGAACACTGGAAGATGATGCTGTCACGAAGATGTGCTGAGGCAAGGTTGTAAAGCCATAGCATTGTACTTTCTGCCACTGAACTACTTGAAATTAGCTGCAAAAGAACGAAATCTGGGCCAAGTGAAAGTGAAAAGAGTATATCTCCCGCAGTTTATATATAATGTTTTTTTTACGAACATTTATATCAACAGTTACCTTTTTTTTTCCTTCATAATATGTAAGAACGACGTCGAACCAAGTTTTTGAAAAGATCCAGGAATGTAAGAGTTCTCTGTGGTAAGAAATTAAGGAGAAAGGTGTTGTGGGTGTTGGCGGAGCATTGCGGTGAGATGTGCAGGCACACGCATGACTGTACACACACACACACACACACACACACACACACACACAATACTCTCTAATGGAACTTACTGGTGGGATAATGTGTGTATGTAACTGGTGGTGTGAGAGGTTGCCATGGTAACACACAGGCACCTCCCACTAGTCAACCAAAGACATCCTTAGCGATATATTTTTGGACAAGGCTGATTAACATCCTTTTGTACGTTTTTTATGCAGATTATGGTAAAGCTTGAAGTATTTATACAGCACAGTAGGAGAGCAAGGTGTAATAAGCAATATAAATCGCCAAGGAACAGGTGCTAGGGAGTTGTAGAATGAGTTTATAGCTGTAATTTTTTTCAGAGCTTTCCATTAAGCTGTATGTATAGCTTATCAGACTTTACATGGCTGAGATCTTCATTTTGATGCTTATTTCCCAAAGCTGATTACAGGCTGAAGAAGACAATACCACAGCTCTTCATCCCTCGCACAGCAACTTTTTCGTGACTAGCATCATATTGTATCGTCAGGCTCTTGTTACAGCTTAGCATTCAAGATGGAGAGATGGCAATTTTAGGCCAAGTTAAAGTGAAATTCTGTATCCATTCCATATCACCTTTTCGTGACTATACCGGTCTTCCTCTAACACGGGCCGGTTTTCCATTCCTGTGTAGGTCATTTTACTCATTTCACGTAGTCCAGTGCCAGGAAATGACAATGGTATGGCTGTACATCCTTTACATAGCACTGCTTATTGACTAGCATCATGTTTTGGTGTTCATCTACTGTTACAACTCAGCATTCAAGATGAAAAGATGGTAATTGTAGGTCCATTTAGGGAAAAGAGAGTATTGTTCTATATTCTAGTGTTAATGTATCCTTACAGCTCAGCATTTAATGTGAGAAAATGGCAATATTAGACAAAGCGAAAGTGAACAGAGTATGGGAAACATCTAAGAATAATTTCTGACTATTTGCTACGGTCCCTGATGGTTCCTCTACGACGGTTTTCTTTTATGCACCCAGGCCCTTATGACCCAATCCCAGGTAAATAAAATCGTCTGGAGCTTAATAAAAAAAAAAAGTAGGCTACTGGAGTTGTCAAGATCATTGGAGGGTTAATAATTACAGCATTAACGCCCTCAGACACTTATAAATAGCTCATAGGTGCATAATAGCCTCTAGTATTAGCTAGAATAAAATACTAGAGTTACCCCGAAGATGAGAGGGCCTCCGTGCCCTCTAGTGGTTGTAAAAGTAGTTGGGTAAAGTTTCACTCAAGTTTCTGGGCTGAACAAGCATGGCATTCCATTGGTCAGTTAGTTGCCGTCGGACGATAAGAGGGTGAAGGTTACGTCGGCTCCGTCTCCTGATGTAAGTGTTAAATTTTACTGTTTTGGTGTTAAATTTCGCTGTTTTTGCCATTAAAATGATAGGACACAGAGGTACTGTATCTTGCAGCCAACCAGGAAGTGTAATAGGTCAAATAGATTCAAAAGATGAGGGCAATAGACGTTTTGCTCGTTAGGGGATGTGTAGGCTTCTCTTGCTACAAGTGTTGGGTTTTGCTGTTTTTGCCATTATGGTGACTAAATTAGGACACGGGGATATCTTACGGTCAGCCAGGAAGCGTTGTAGGCCATAGAAGTTGTAGAAAATAAGGGAAATGGGTGTACTGTAATTTAAATAGTCGTGTATCCGTCACCTAGAGCAATAGTCCAAATTGTCTAGATATCTAATGTATAGCCAGACGCCTTAAACCCGTAAGGGGTGGCCACAAACAAATCGTCTCCATGTCGCCCTGTACCCTGCCATTTCGCTGCCCTCCCCCCATCGTACACCCCTTCTCGTATACCTGTCCACTCCATCCTCCATCACATCCACGTAACTGTGCTCATTTTACTCTAACTTGGCCTAAAATTGCAATCTCTTCATGTCGAATGCTGAGTTGTAACAGTAGAATATTATGCTAGTCACGAACAAGTGCTGTTTCAAAGACGCAACTGAGACGCGTGAAATAAGCTGCAAATTGACGAATATTTGGGCCAAGCTAAGGTAAAAGGAGTAGAGTACAGAATCATCCTAGATAACATAAAAGTTTCCGGATTAAAAAGAACTAGAAAAAATCATCGTCGTCGTCAAAATCACCACACCACCACCACCACAACCAGCATAATAGCCATCATCATCATCATCATCTATCTACTACTACTACTATCTACTGCCAGACGCCTCAGTCATCATCATAATCAAATTTCATACCTTCACTCTTACAAACATGCAGACCGTTTGAGTTACACACTGATATACGTACACAGTAAATACGCACACAGAGCACGCACACAAGTACGCACACACTGAAACTGCACACAATAAACATGCACACATTGAATACGCACTCACTGAACACGCACGCACTAAACACGCACACAATAAACACGCATACAATAAACACGTACACACTGAACACGTACAAACTGAACATGCACACACTGAACGCGCACAATTTGACCACGTACACACTTAGCACGTACACACTGATGCACGCACACACCGATGCACGGACACGCTGCAGCATGTACACACTATACACGCGCACACGGAGCAGGCACACACCAAGGCACGTACCTATTCATTCACGCAAACACTGATACCAGCACTAATCAGAGCATGCACGCACACTAATATACGCACACACTGTTTAACATAGGCACTGATACACACAGGCGCCGATACACACAGGCGCTGATACACACAGGCACTGATACACACAGGCACTGATACACACAGGCGTTGATACACACAGGCGTTAATATACACAGGCGCCGATACACACAGGCACTGATACACACAGGCACTGATACACACAGGCGCTGATACACACAGGCACTGATACACACAGGCACTGATACACGCACATTCAGATACGAGCTACGCAATGATGCGCGCGCGCGCACACACACACACACACACACACACACACACACACACACACACACACACACACACACACACACACACACGCACGCACGCACGCGCGCGCGGAGTTCATTTTTAGGTGACGTGTCAGTGCGGGGATAGAGACAGGTAATATATATATATATATATATATATATATATATATATATATATAAATATGTATATATATATATATATATATATAAATATGTATAAATATATACATACGTATATATAGATAGATAGATATGGATTGATAGATATAAATAGATAGATAGATAGATATATCTGTCTATATATATCTATATCTATCTATTTATATCTATTTATCTCTCTCTCTCTCTCTCTCTCTCTCTCTCTCTCTATATATATATATATATATATATATATATATATATATATATATATATATATACATACATATATATATATATATATATATATATATATATATATATATATATATATATATATATATATATATATATATATATATATATACAGAGAGAGAGAGAGAGATGGGGGGTGAGGGGCATGAGGTATGTCAGGCAGGGAAGAGGAGAGTAGATCGTTGTTCGTGTTCCCCCTCCCAATTCCCCTATTCGTCAACGCAATAGGGTGGCCGGGGATACTGTAGAGACGGAAGGCAAAAGTTGCAGAAGATGAATTATACAAAATGGTAATCCCTGAACCTTACCTGTATCGAATGTTTCGTATCGTATTTTTTTTAAAGGATCTAATATGCTTGCATGCGTCGTCGGCCTTGGTTACCTTATGGCGGCTCGCCACACTACGATCTTTTGCAGCCTCCCTATTCAGTCCCTTATCCCTAAGGTCACATACTATGACCTCGTCCCAGGCCTTTTCAGGTCTGCCTCTAGCAACCCTACTGTACCTCCGACGTTCACACCTTTCTCTCCTCACCCTATTGTCATCCTCCGTCATCTCCACATGTCCAAACAATCTCAATCTACCCCTCCACATCACTACACCAATACACTCTTGTTCCATCCTTCCTCTTAACTCAGTAGTAAACCTAGCCCCCGCCCCCCCACCCCACACACACACACATTCCCAGGCCTCGCATTGAAGGAGACAATTCACATCCATCTAATCATTGTTATTTCTGAACGAAATATGTTTACGTAAACCTAGGATAGGTAAAGATTCTTTAATTTCCCTGAAACAGTGACGTGATTCTTATTTTATTCTTATTGTTATCAAGCGATTTTATTTAGCTTACGAACAGCCTCACGTACTAAAGATTTTATTAGTACTGTATCTGATTCCTCCAGTTTGAAAAGTGTACCCTAAGCTGAATAAAATCATCAGGCTGTTGCAAGAATATAATGAACAACGTTTCCTTGCTGAATGGGTTAACGCTAACATGATCATTTGTCCCGACATTATCCGATATATTCACCCTCTCGATAACTGACTGAAATTTGGTAGTCGTCGTCGGTGACAAGATGGGACTTTGACCATAATGACTTTCAGGTTGGCTCTCATGACTGTACCGTTCACATATTTGCATAAAAATTGTGATTTACACCCTTCCTTGATCAGGGCATGCGTTCTGACGTTGTGTGTTAAGTTGTGAATTACGGGGGGGGGGGTGGAGGAAAGATTGTCAATACCTCCTCCCCCCCAACAAATTAGAAGAAATAATGCATGTACTCTATTGGATGACGTGGATGTGGACGTATTATAGCTACATGTTTATACGGTACAGCAATTCCACTATGACACGAGCTGTTGACAATGCTGGTGCTCTTGGGTCTAAAGAAGCTATTTTTTCGGTGACAATCCCTACTAAGAAATGAGTTCATTATTCACACACCCGTCGGGCAGGGGAGATACAATAATCCTGGTTAACAGCTGTTTATTTCAAAGGTGCCCTGAGGTTTATGAAAAGTCCCAAACACTCCTTGCTAATTAAATAGCCAATGGAGTATATGTTAAATACCATTGTTAAATTTACCAACATTTGCAAACAACCACACTGATATATTTCCAGAGGTATACTCGTGTTTATGTGTTTTGGCTTCGTAGCAGTGGCTAATTGTACACACCATCTCTAAACTCCCACCTTTTCTATACCCGCTACTCCAATCCCTCTTCCCTACCCCCTCACCTCTTCCTTCTGCCCCCCTTCCCATCTCCCTGCCACCAGTCAAAACTCCCCTACTCTTACACCCCTGCTCTCCATCTCTCAGGTTGAATTTTTCCATTGACACGAAGAAAGAAGAGGATTTTTGCACGACCAAGCAGGAAGAGGATATTTACACGGCCAGGCAAGCAAAGGATATTTACACCGACACGACAGACGACAGGAGTGGGAAATAATAGCTTTCTTCACTAGTGAAAGGTATTTGCACCATTTTTAAACTTTTTTGAAATCTGAAATATTTTTTTCTGAGTTTTTCTCACATCGTACACTTAGTCGTGGATTTTCTTTGTTAAAAGATGTTTGAGTGATTTTTCACACACACACACACACACACACACACACACACACACACACACACACACACACACACACACACACTCTCTCTCTCTCTGTCTCTCTCACGCAGATAAATTTTGCACGAGAGCACTGATAGCTGTGTGGTGGTTGTGATGGTGGTGATGTCAGCGGTGTTGGTGGTGGTGGTGTGTGGTTGTGATGGTCGTGGTAGTACATGGTTGTGGTAGTGGTGATAGTATTATGCTGGTGGTTGTATGATGATGGAGTGTGGTTGTGATGGAGTGGTGTTGTTGTGGTTGTGGTGGAGTGTTGTGGTGGTGGTGGTAATGTGGCTATGGCGATGATACAGTATGGCTGTGAAGAACTTAAAGAAAGGATGGATGTGTGGAATGGGAAGGAACTGGATGACAAGTTGGGGTTAGAAGACATTGACTTAAGTTTGCAGTATAATGTTGGTGTTATGGAAAATAAATCTCTCAGGGAAATGCGCCACGAACCTGCTATGCCACCCAGAATACGGGACATAGGCTCAGCAGTAGCATATAGTGCATACTTTAGCCTAATTGATATTTGCTCCACAGAAAACGATGGAAACGCCGGAGGACGAGATATCAACCCTGGCCAGCGAGATGGCAACTGCAGGCGAGGGGGAAGGCGAAGCTACAGCCCCAGAAGACAAGGTTGCAACCTCAGAAGACGAGATGGCAACCTCAGAAGAAAGGGTGGCAACTACGGAAGAAATGGCAGCTGTAGACGACGAGATGGCCGCTCGAGAACATGGCAAGCCCTGCAGAGGAACTGGTGCACCGTGTGTTGTAGCTTGTACTGATAGGTGATGTGGTAGGGAGGGTAGCAGCAGCTGTGGCGGCACCTGTATAGCGTTACTCTGGTAGGCATTGCATTCCTTAGGCACCTTTGATATTCCTGTATTTCCCCAGGCGATGCAGAGACGGCTGCGAGGGAGAGACGAGACGGCCGAGAGACCAGGGGAGGCCGACCGAAAGACCAGGGGAGACCGGAGAGCCTGCAGGGAGATCGGAGCGCTGGACAGGACAGGTGACAGGTTGTATTTTTCTTTGTATTTTCCTTTAGGGTGTGATTGTGTGCGTGATTTTTTTTTTTTTTTTTTTTTTTTTTTTTTTGCGTGTGTGTGTGTGTTTAGTTCCCAGCATACTAGGCTGGGTGTGGCAGGTAGGCGGGTTTGGGGAGGGAGGTGGGGTGGGGGGAGGCGGGAAAGGGGGGACTTCCTTCCACTTCTATCTTCCTCTCCGTCTGTCCTGTCTGCCTGTCCTCAGCGCAGCCGAACGTGCTGGGATGGTGTGTCTGTCTGTTAGTGTCTGTCTGCTTTAGTGCTTCTTTCTCTTCCCCACCTTTACTTTTTTATGCGCTTTTTCTTTTTCTGTCGTTTTAGAGTGAGCGTGATGGAGAGAGGGTAGAAGGGCGAGTAGGAGCGAGGGAGCGAGTTGGAGATAGAAATAGGACCTACTGCATAATATTAATTGCTAAAGGTATCTTGCCCGTATTTAACTGATATACTTTGATAATACTTGAAACATTTGCTCTAGTCCAATACTTTTGTGATATACTTTGAGATACTTTGATATATAAAATCTTCTGCCAGAGTAACCTAACAGCTGCTGCCATTGCTACTTGTATACTTTGTAAATGTATTGTAATTGTAAACTCTTGTAAAACACTAAAGATAATAAAAGAATCAGCTGTATATCAACTTTACTTTGCCCTTTATGGTATTACAAATGACTAAAATACAAAATCACAGAAAAAGTAAAGTGTGCAAAGCAAGCATACAATGATATACTCTAGTTCCCAAAGACATGGAACAGAGTAATGTACACAGTAGACTCCAGCACAAGTTAACTTGTTGGTATAAACTCTTGAGTATAAAAACCCACAATTCAACTTTGACTTTACACCAGTTCCACGATCTCGAAAAATCCTAAGTCCAAAAAGTCCTCCAATTTGGACTTAGGATTTTTCGAGTGACTGGATCTGGTATAAGTCTTAAGGGCACCAAAACCCTTACTTCGAACTTAGACTTTATACCCACCAGAGAAGTGGGTATAAAGTCTAGGGATATAAAAGCCCTACTTAGAAACTGTGACCAGAAGGGGTGGGGGGTTCAACACAAACTTTACCTTAAAAAACTCTACGGATGTAAAACCCTTGTTTGTTTGTTTTTTAATCTACGGGTGTAAAACCCCTATTTCAACTTAGAATAATTTTTTTTTATGGAGTTTGGTATAAAATCTGCGGATGAAAACCCCTTACTTCAACTTCGAATATGACAGAGTTGTGTAAAAACTCTACGGATGTAAAACCCCTGTTTCAACTTAGAATATTTTAGGACTTGTGTAATATCTACGGATGCAAAACCCTTATTTCGGACTTTGTGCAGACCCCGCCCCCAGGTACAGCAAAACCAGTACTTTGGTCAGCTATGGTTTATTAATGGGTAACTACTGTACAGTATTTGTACAAGACTGACGAGCTTCATTCCTTAGTGCAATTAGCACTGCCTTGACTAGCAGTAATAGCCTTATTCCGGCTGTTTATAATCCTCCAGAGTTATTTCCTCTGGTGCCTGCAGTTTATTCATGTTACTGCCAGACTGTTTTATATATACTCTGGTGCTGAAGCTTCTGTACACTGGCCCTCCAGGTCATCTCGGTGGGTGGTAGTTTTCATAGTACTTCTTACCTTAGTGTTCTCCATTCAGGTTTTTTCCCCGTGTACTTAAGGTATCTTGATAAGGAAACCTGCAATGAGTGTACTGCAGACACACTGCATGTAAGTCTGACCAGCTATTGTATCCAGTATAGGCAATGGTGTTTTTTACCCATGTCCTATTTCAGAGTAGATCCAGATACTCCTATGTATCCCTTCACTAGTACTGTTATCAAAGCCTTCTTGCCCTCCTGTCAAAGTTCTAAATCTGTGCAGTCAGGTTTACCCCTTCGTCAAAGTCCAGATGAGGTACTGAAGTGGGTATACTGCACCTTTATAAGAGTTCATCAAGCCAGATCTAAAGACGATCAGTTCTCAAAGCAGTTAAGTTAAAGTATGAAGGCTTGAATGCCATAGGTAGTGCTAAGTTAATATAAATGTTGGGGCCATAGGTAGTGCTAAGTATGAAGGCTTGAATGCTAAGTATGAAGGCTTGAAAGCCATAGGTAGTACTAAGTCAATATGAATGCTTGAATGCCAGAGGTGATGCTAAGTCAATATGAAGGCTTGAATGCCAGAGGTGATGCTAAGTCAATATGAAGGCTTGAATGCCAGAGGTAGTGTTAAGTTAAAAGTATGAAGGCTTCAATACAATAGGTAGTGCTAAGTTAAATATAGAAGACTTGAATGCCATAGGTAATGAAGGGGGCTGTGACTCACTGGGTACCGAGTCACTATCCTTTGGTCCTATTCACCCCTGTTTAGTAACCATGTGGTAGGTAAGGTCCAGGGATAATAGGTAAAGTATCTGGATCTCCTCTAATGGCTTGAATAAAATTACTTTTATTTATTGCATGTGTATAGATAAGCTGGTCAGTTACAGTATTTGTGCATGGTTAAGTGTCCTATTCAGATTAAATATTCAAAGTAAAACCATCAGTGGGAATTAAGCATTGTCTCTGGATCCTAACTCTTCAATTCATACCATATTGTTGTTTGTTGTCAGCCTAAGTAGGTATTTAACAACACCAGTCCAGTCCTTTATTCCGGCAAACTTTACAAGGTGTTTTCCTCTATGGGATAAAAAGCGTCAGCAACCGTAGTCCTAACTAGTCGGTTCATTATTTCCAAGTGTCACTTATCCGATGCATATTCTTGTGTTTCCTCCAAGATCAAGTATCTTTCTGGCCAGGACAGGTTTCTCATCAGGTGAAAGGCGAAGAGAGGCAGTGTGTGGAGGTCCAGTTTTATTGTACCCATATCATATATAATCTGACCAAAGTTCTTCAAAGTCTTATAATCCAGGACTGAAATGGGCATCTCTCTGGGCAGGGTGGCGAATTCTGATCGGCTGAATGGCGAAGAGGCGAGTAGTGGTGGTGTCATCGATGGAGTGGCTAAGACAGGCGAGGAGTGGAGATGTGGATGGAGTGGCGAGAAGTGTGGGCTCTGGAATGTCGGTCTGGCTGCTGTCTTCCCACGTGACCACACCTGCGGGAGAAAGTCTGAGGAGATCACATTGCACAGGTACAGAGTTTGTTTTTAGTTATAATGTTTTCATCAGTGTCTGCTTCCTCTGCCTGCACTGAAGCCAACTGGGGTTTAATATTCAAGGAGAAAGTGTTTAAACTGTGGGAAATTTTCAGAGTAAAAGGCAAGAATCAGTTGTAATAGTCCTAGAGAGGGCCCTGGAGTGTGGTGAGGTGTGGGGTGAGGGGTGGGGTGAGGGGTGGGGTGAGGGGGGTGGGGTGAGGGGGATGGGGTGAGGGGTGGGGTGAGGGGGATGGGGTGAGGGGTGGGGTGAGGGGTGGGGTGGGGGGTGGGGTGAGGGGTGGGGTGAGGGGTGGGGTGAGGGGGGTGGGGTGGGTGGGGTGGGGTGAGGGGGGGGGGGGGGTGTGGGTGGGGGGGGTGGGGTGGGGTGGGGGGGTGGGGTGGGGTGAGGGGGGTGGGGTGGGGTGAGGGGGGTGGGGTGGGGTGGGGTGGGGTGAGGGGGGTGGGGTGAGGGGGGTGGGGTGGGGTGAGGGGGGTGGGGTGAGGGGGTGGGGTAAAAGGGGGGAGTGGTGGGGTGGGGGAGGGGGGCGGTGGGGTGAGGGGAGGTGGTGGGGTGAGGGGGGCGGTGGGGTGAGGGGAGGTGGTGGGGTGAGGGGGGAGTGGGTGAGGGGGAGAGTGGGTGAGGGGGAGGGGGAGAGTCGGTGAGGGGGAGGGGGGGAGAGTCGGTGAGGGGGAGGGGGGGAGAGTCGGTGAGGGGGAGGGGGGAGAGTCGGTGAGACGGAGGGGGAGAGTCGGTGAGGGGGAGGAGGGGAGAGTCGGGGAGGGGGAGGGGGGAGAGGCGGTGAGGGGGAGGGGGGGAGAGTCGGTGAGGGGGAGGGGGGGAGAGTCGGTGAGGGGGAGGGGGGGAGAGTGGGTGAGGGGGAGGGGGGAGGGGAGGGAGAATAGGGAAAAGGAGGGAGGTGCAAGGGGTGGGGGAGTAGGAAGAAGCCAGCAGCTAGACGAAAGAGGGAGCAGGGGAATAGGGAATAGCGCATATCCATTCCAGTATTCAATAATACACAGTCCAACCCATCCACTATCCAATCCAGTCCATCCCATCCCCACGATGTTCAACCCAACCCAACCCCACGACATCCAACCCAGCCCAAATCAACCCCACGACATCCAACCCAACCCAACCCAACTCCACGACATCTATCCCAGCTCAACCCAACCCCACGACATCCAACCCAACCCAACCCCACGACATCCAACCCAACCCAACCCCACGACATCCATCCCAACCCTCCACAACATCAAATTCTTCCCTCAGTATAAAAGCCCTTTCAACCAACCCCACCTTATATAACCATCCCAACCCCACAATATCCAGACCAACCTCACATCAAAAAGTTTTCAGGTATTAAGACAAAGGTAATTGAGGTTTGGTAATACATTTCCAGATTTTATTAAACAAAAGTAGGATTTATTTTGAGCTGGCTTCTTCAGTAGAGTTGTCAGCAATCAGGAAGGCTCTGGTGGGTAGGTGGGTGGCGGGTGGCATGTGTAAGTGGCATGTGGCATGTGGTAAATGGCATGTGGTAAGTGGTAAATGGCATGTGGTAAGTGGCAAGTGGCATGTGGTAAGTGGCAAGTGGCATGTGGTAAGTGGCAGGTGGGTGGCAGGTGGCAGGTGGATGGCAGGTGGATGGCAGGTGGATGGCAGGTGGGTGGCAGGTGGCAAATAGGGGAAAGTGGGGGGAAAGCGGGGGGAAAGCGGGGGGAAAGTGGGCGACAAGTGGACGACAGGTGGCAGGTAGGTGGCAGGTGGCAAATGAGGGGCAAGTGGACGACAGGTGGCAGGTAGGTGGCAGGTGGGTGGTAGATAGAGGTGTATGGTATGTAGGAGGACTGCTGGGCCTTGATAGCAGGCTGTGAAGCCTATGCCCAGAGTCGGACACAAAAAAAAAAAAAAAAAAAAAAAGATGGCATGTGGCAGGTGGATAAGTTACATGTGGGTAGTTGGGTGGTGGCAGATGGGTGATGAGTGGTGGCAGATGGGTGATGAGTGGTGGCAGATGGGTGATGAGTGGTGGCAGATGGGTGGTGGGTGGTGGCATGTTGGTGGTGGCATGTTGGTGGTGGGTGGTGGCAGGTGGGTGGTGGCAGGTGAGTGCTGGCAGGTGGGTGGCAGGTGGTTAAGTTACATGTGGGTAGTTGGGTGGTGGCAGATGAGAGGAGACAGGTGGGTGGCTGGTGGCAGGTGGGTGGCTGGTGGCAGGTGGGTGGCTGGTGGCAGGTGGTTAAGTTACATGTGGGTGGTTGGGTGGTGGCAGGCGGGTGGTGGGTGGCAGGCGGGTGGTGGGTGGCAGGCGGGTGGGTGGCTGGTGGCATGTGGGTGGTGGATGGCAGGTGGGTGTTAGGTAGTGGGTGATGGGTGGCATGTGGGTATTGGGTGGCATGTGGGTATTGGGTGGCATGTGGGTATCGGGTGGCATGTGGGTAGTGGGTGGCATGTGGGTAGTGGGTGGCATGTGGGTAGTGGGTGGTGGGTAGTGGGTAGTGGGTGGTGGGTAGTGGGTGGTGGGTAGTGGGTGGTGGGTAGTGGGTAGTGGGTAGTGGGTAGTGGGTGGTGGGTAGTGGGTGGTGGGTAGTGGGTGGTGGGTGTTACGTAGTGGGTTGGTGGTGGGTAGTGGGTGGTGGGTGGTGGATAGTGGGTGGTGGATAGTGGGTGGTGGATAGTGGGTGGTGGATAGTGGGTGGTGGATAGTGGGTGGTGGATAGTGGGTGGTGGATAGTGGGTGGTGGATAGTGGGTGGTGGATAGTGGGTGGTGGATAGTGGGTGGCAGGTAGTAGGGTGGGTGGTAGGTAGTAGGGTGGGTGGTAGGTAGTGGCAGGTAGTGGCAGGTAGGTGGGTGGTAGGTAGTAGGGTGGTAGGTGGTGGGTGGTAGGTAGTAGGGTGGTAGGTGGTGGGTGGTAGGTAGTAGGGTGGTAGGTGGTGGGTGGTAGGTGGTGGGTGGTAGGTGGTGGGTGGTAGGCAGTGGGTGGTAGGCAGTGGGTGATGGGTGGTAGGCAGTGGGTGATGGGTGGTAGGTAGTGGGTGATGGGTGGTAGGTAGTGGGTGATGGGTGGTAGGTAGTGGGTGATGGGTGGTAGGTGGGTGATGGGTGGTAGGTGGGTGATGGGTGGTGGGTGGTAGGTGGTGGGTGGTGGGTGGTGGGTGGTGGGTGGTGGGTGGTAGGTAGTGGGTGGTGGGTGGTAGGTGGTGGGTGGTAGGTAGTGGGTGGTAGGTAGTGGGTGGTGGGTAGTGGGTGGTGGGTAGTGGGTGGTGGGTAGTGGGTGGTAGGTAGTGGGTGGTAGGTAGTGGGTGGTAGGTAGTGGGTGGTAGGTAGTGGGTGGTAGGTAGTGGGTGGTAGGTAGTGGGTGGTAGGTAGTGGGTGGTAGGTGGTGGGTGGTAGGTGGTGGGTGGTAGGTGGTGGGTGGTAGGTGGTGGGTGGTAGGTGGTGGGTGGTAGGTGGTGGGTGGTAGGTGGTGGGTGGTAGGTGGTGGGTGGTAGGTGGTGGGTGGTAGGTGGTGGGTGGTAGGTGGTAGGTGGTGGGTGGTAGGTGGTAGGTGGTGGGTGGTAGGTAGTAGGTGGTGGGTGGTAGGTAGTAGGTGGTGGGTGGTAGGTAGTGGGTGGTGGGTGGTAGGTAGTGGGTGGTGGGTGGTAGGTAGTGGATGGTGGGTGGTAGGTAGTGGGTGGTGGGTGGTAGGTAGTGGGTGGTGGGTGGTAGGTAGTGGGTGGTGGGTGGTAGGTAGTGGGTGGTGGGTAGGTGGTGGGTGGTGGGTAGGTGGTGGGTGATAGGTGGGTGGTGGGTGATAGGTGGGTGGTGGGTGATAGGTGGGTGGTGGGTGATAGGTGGGTGGTGGGTGATAGGTGGGTGGTGGGTGATAGGTGGGTGGTGGGTGATAGGTGGGTGGTGGGTGGTAGGTAGTGGGTGGTGGGTGATAGGTGGGTGGTGGGTGATAGGTGGGTGGTGGGTGATAGGTGGGTGGTGGGTGATAGGTGGGTGGTGGGTGGTAGGTGGGTGGTGGGTGGTAGGTGGGTGGTGGGTGGTAGGTGGGTGGTGGGTGGTGGGTGGGTGGTGGGTGGGTGGTGGGTGGTGGGTGGGTGGTGGTTGGTGGGTGGTGGGTGGTAGGTGGGTGGTGGGTGGTAGGTGGGTGGTGGGTGGTAGGTGGGTGGTGGGTGGTAGGTGGGTGGTAGGTGGGTGGGTGGTAGGTGGGTGGGTGGTAGGTGGGTGGGTGGTAGGTGGGTGGGTGGTAGGTGGGTGGGTGGTGGGTGGGTGGTGGGCGGCAGGTGGGCTGTAGGTGGTGGGTGGCAGGTGGGCTGTAGGTGGTGGGTGGCAGGTGGGCTGTAGGTGGTGGTGGCAGGTGGGTAGTGGCAGGTGGGTGGTAGGTGGTGGGTGGTAGGTGGTGGGTGGTAGGTGGTGGGTGGTAGGTGGTGGGTGGTAGGTGGTGGGTGGTAGGTGGTGGGTGGTAGGTGGTGGGTGGTAGGTGGTGGGTGGTGGGTGGTAGGTGGTGGGTGGTAGGTGGTGGGTGGTAGGTGGTGGGTGGTAGGTGGTGGGTGGTAGGTGGTGGGTGGCAGGTGGTGGGTGGTAGGTGGTGGGTGGCAGGTTGCAGGTGGTGGTGGGTGGCAGGTTGCAGGTGGTGGTGAGTGGCAGGTTGCAGGTGGTGGTGAGTGGCAGGTGGCAGGTGGTGGTGAGTGGCAGGTGGCAGATGGTGGTGAGTGGCAGATGGTGAGTGGCAGGTGGCAGGTGCGTGATAGGTGGATGGTGGAAGAGTAGGTGGTAGTCAGGCTGGTGGTATGTGGGAGGTGGGTAGTAGGTGGCAGGTGGGTTGCAAGTGGGTGGCTGGTATGCGGTAGGTGGGTGGTGGGAGGTGGCAGGTGGGTTGCAAGTGGGTGGCTGGTAGGTGGCAGGTGGGTTGCAAGTGGGTTGCAAGTGGGTGGCTGGTAGGTGGCTGGTGGGTGGTGGGAGGTTTCAGGTGGGTGGGTGGTGGGAGGTTTCAGGTGGGTGGCAGGTGGATGATAGGTGGGTGCCAGGTGGATGGCAGGTGGTAAGTGGCAGGTGGAGGGTAGGAAGCTGAAAATAACAATTCAATACATGGTTTAAATAATCATACATTTCACAGAGTTGTCTCTCCGTAGGCGTAAAGCTTAACTGGACCAATTGAATCAGTAAATATAATGACAGTCAGTTAACGTATAACAGTACTAGGCCTGTACTGACAAAGGTACTGACTGACTAACTTGTAAAACGAATACTGACAGTAAGTGATGACTAAGGATGTGGTCTACCTGAATCAGCTAAATGTGTGGACTGACTGACTTTGGGTGTGGACTTAACTGTGTGAAACGAGGGTGTGTATTAACTGATTAACTCAACGACTGGACGCTGGGTCTGGATTAACTGAACTGGACGGGAGTGGACTGACAATGTGGACTGAACTAGACTGAATTGTGGGTGTGGATTACACAGACTGAACTGGAGTGGACTGTGGATGTGGACTGACTGGCTGGACTGGACTGGGGGTGTGGACTGACTGGACTGGACTAGGGGTGTGGACTGACTGACTGGACTGGACTAGGGGTGTGGACTGACTGGACTGGACTACAGGTGTGGACTGACTGGACTGGCTGGACTGGACTGGGGGTGTGGACTGGACTGGACTGGACTGGGGGTTTGGACTGACTGACTGGACTGGATTGGGGGTGTGGACTGACTGTACTGGACTGGACTAGACTGGAATGTGGGTGTGGACTGACGGGCTGGACTGGACTGAAGGTGTGGACTGGAAGGGACTGTGGGTGTGAACTGACTGGACTGAACTGTGAACTGACTGGCTAGCAGGACTGAATGTGGACTGGACTAGACTGTGGACTGACTCGACTGGACTGTGGACTGAGTAGACTGGAATGTGGACTGAGTAGACTGAACTGTGGACTGAGTAGACTGAACTGTGGACTAAGTAGACTGAACTGTGGACTAAGTAGACTGAACTGTGGACTCAGTTCACTGGACTGTGGACTCAGTTCACTGGACTGTGGACTCAGTAGACTGGACTGTGGACTAAGTAGACTGGACTGTGGACTAAGTAGACTGGACTGTGGACTAACTGGATTGGACTGTGGAGTGACTGGATTGGCTGACTGAAGGATTAAAATGACTAATGCTGACTGACTGACTGACTGACTGACTGACTGACTGACTGATGCTGTGGTGTGGACTGTAACGGTGTGGACTGTAACGGTATGGACTCAGTGACTGTGTGAACTGAGTGACATGGTGTGAACTGAGTGACATGGTGTGGACTGAGTGACATGGTGTGGACTGAGTGATAGGGTGTGGACTGAGTGATAGGGTGTGGACTGAGTGACAGGGTGTGGACTGAGTGACAGGGTGTGGACTGAGTGACAGGGTGTGGACTGCGACAGGGTGTGGACTGCGACAGGGTGTGGACTGCGACAGGGTGTGGACTGCGACAGGATGTGGACTGCGACAGGATGTGGACTGCGACAGGATGTGGACTGTGACTAGGTATGAAATGAGTGACAGGGTGTGGACTCAGTGACAGGGTGTGGACTGCGACAGGGTGTGGCCTGTGACAGGGTATGGACTGCGACAGGATATGGACTGCGACAGGGTGTGGACTGTGACGGTGTGGACTGCCAGGGTGTGGACTGAGTGACAGGGTGTGGACTGAGTGACAGGGTGTGGACTGAGTGACGGTGTGTGGACTGCGACAGGGTGTGGACTGCGACAGGGTGTGGACTTTGACAGGATGTGGACTGACTGGGTGTGGACTGTGACTAGATATGAAATGAGTGACAGGGTGTGGACTGAGTGACCGGGTGTGGACTGCGACAGGGTGTGGACTGCGACAGGGTGTGGACTGCGACAGGGTGTGGACTGTGACGGTGTGGACTGCCAGGGTGTGGACTGAGTGACAGGGTGTGGACTGAGTGACAGGGTGTGGACTGAGTGACAGGGTGTGGACTGATTGACACTGGACAGACTGACGATCTGACAGTGAAATAAAACTGGGGAGTCTGATTGGCTAAGGGGTTGGACTGATGGATCATAAAACTGGACTGACAGGGGTTTACAAGGCCGTGGACTGACAGGGGTTTACAAGGCCGTGGACTGACAGGGGTTTACAAGGCCGTGGACTGACAGGGGTTTACAAGGCCGTGGACTGACAGGGGTTTACAAGGCCGTGGACTGACAGGGGTTTACAAGGCCGTGGACTGACAGGGGTTTACAAGGCCGTGGACTGACAGGGGTTTACAAGGCCGTGGACTGACAGGGGTTTACAAGGCCGTGGACTGACAGGGGTTTACAAGGCCGTGGACTGACAGGGGTTTACAAGGCCGTGGACTGACAGGGGTTTACAAGGCCGTGGACTGACAGGGGTTTACAAGGCCGTGGACTGACAGGGGTTTACAAGGCCGTGGACTGACAGGGGTTTACAAGGCCGTGGACTGACAGGGGTTTACAAGGCCGTGGACTGACAGGGGTTTACAAGGCCGTGGACTGACAGGGGTTTACAAGGCCGTGGACTGACAGGGGTTTACAAGGCCGTGGACTGACAGGGGTTTACAAGGCCGTGGACTGACAGGGGTTTACAAGGCCGTGGACTGACAGGGGTTTACAAGGCCGTGGACTGACAGGGGTTTACAAGGCCGTGGACTGACAGGGGTTTACAAGGCCGTGGACTGACAGGGGTTTACAAGGCCGTGGACTGACAGGGGTTTACAAGGCCGTGGACTGACAGGGGTTTACAAGGCCGTGGACTGACAGGGGTTTACAAGGCCATGGACTGACAGGGGTTTACAAGGCCGTGGACTGACAGGGGTTTACAAGGCCGTGGACTGACAGGGGTTTACAAGGCCGTGGACTGACAGGGGTTTACAAGGCTGTGGACTGATAGGGGTTTACAAGGCTGTGGACTGACAGGGATTTACAAGGCTGTGGACTGACAGGGGTTTACAAGGCTGTGGACTGACAGGGGTTTACAAGGCTGTGGACTGACAGGGATTTACAAGGCTGTGGACTGACGGGTTTACAAGATTGTGGACTGACAGGGGTTTACAAGACTGTGGACTGACGGGTTTACAAGGCTGTGGACTGACAGGGGTTTACAAGGCTGTGGACTGACAGGGGTTTACAAGGCTGTGGACTGACAGGGGTTTATAAGGCTGTGGACTGACAGGGGTTTACTAAGCTGTGAACATGTGGGTTTACAAGGCTGTGGACTGATGGGTTTACTAAGCTGTGGTCTGACAGGGTTTACAAGGCTGTGGACTGGTGGGCTTACTAGGCTGTGGATTGATGGGTTTACAAAGCTGTGAACTGACCGGATTTACAAGGCTGTGGACTGACGGGGTTTACAAGGCTGTGGACTGAATCAGTAAAGGTATGTAATGATGGAGGCTGTGTACTGAATCAGTAAGGGTTTGTGGTGATAGTGGGTATGGACTACCTGAGTTTTTGAAGGTGGGGACTGTCCATGGGTGTAGAACGACTGACTGGTTGTGGGTGAGTCACTGACGTGTTTATTGATTGAACCGACTTACTACCAATGACTGACTGATGATGAAGACTAACATAGGGTGTGGACTGACTGGGTCAGCGGGGCTGTGGACTGACTGGGTCAGCGGGGCTGTGGACTGACTGGGTCAGCGGGGCTGTGGACTGACTGGGTCAGCGGGGCTGTGGACTGACTGGGTCAGCGGGGCTGTGGACTGACTGGGTCAATAGAGCTGTGGGCTGACTGGGTCAGTGGGCTGACTGGGTCAGTGGGCTGACTGGGTCAGTGGGCTGACTGGGTCAGTGGGCTGACTGGGTCAGTGGGCTGACTGGGTCAGTGGGCTGACTGGGTCAGTGGGCTGACTGGGTCAGTGGGCTGACTGGGTCAGTGGGGCTGTGGACTGACTGGGTCAGTGGGGCTGTGGACTGACTGGGGCTGTGGACTGACTGGGTCAGTGGGGCTGTGGACTGACTGGGTCAGTAGGGCTGTGGACTGACTGGGTCAGTAGGGCTGTGGACTGACTGGGTCAGTAGGGCTGTGAACTGACTGGGTCAGTAGGGCTGTGGACTGACTGGGTCAGTAGGGCTGTGGACTGACTGGGTCAGTAGGGCTGTGGACTGACTGGGTCAGTAGGGCTGTGGACTGACTGGGTCAGTAGGGCTGTGGACTGACTGGGTCAGTAGGGCTGTGGACTTGTTAAAGCTGTATACTGACAGACAGTATGGGTTTGGAGTACTGGAGGATGTGGGGTGAATCAGTAAGGGTTTGTAGTAATGGATTTGGGCTGAATCATAAGGGTGGAATGATAAAGAGTGTGGACTGACTAAAGTGAATGTGATCGACTAGAATGTAGACTGACTAACTGTGCCGACTGCTGATCAGCGAGTCAGTTAGTTAAAGGTACTTAGAGGCAGAATCAGTGACTGTGGAGTGACTGGGCCTGTGACTGCCTGACTGTCTGGGGGTGTAACAAGGAGGGAAGATGGTTAAGCATTCAGGACGGGGCGTAATATAAATTTATAAAGGGCCAGTGATGAGGCAGGACTTAGCTAACCAACTGACAGGAGAGGCAAACAGTCTGAGTTATTAAAAACACACACAAAGGTGTAAGCGAGGCCATAATGATGTTCACTTATTTATGAAACACCGTTAATTTATATGATCAGCCTGCATTCCACAATATAGTGTAGTCAGCTACGATACAGAAAAGCCAAGCATTCATCACATTTCAAGAAGTTAACAATATGGGTCATGTCTATACCTTGGCGCTCTTTTAAAATGATACGACCCTATGACAGAACTGACGACGACTAAGGGGTGACCAAAGCCTAGATATGATTAACTGAAGGCCGAGTGTTTGGAGGTAAACCCAGCTGTGAACTAAATTTACTATATCCTGAGTAACGACTGATTGGTGTTAAGACAACTAAAATATTGTGAGGTTCAAAGTAGTCGTACATTACCGGATAAGAAAGATGAGGATACTTCTGGGTAGGCAGCGCATCCGCGGAGGGGTAAATTCAAGACGAGGTATCAATGGCACCGAGTAGTATGTTGAGATGGTACAAGCCGGATGATTTCCCTCCTGTAAATGCCATATAAAATTAGCAGGACTTACAACAGTGTATTCGTTATTTCGGACCGTCTCTTTGTTGAAAATATCCACACTTATTTTATCGTCAAATACGTTTACATTATTTTGGCTTTGTCACTTACTCTACTAGATATTTTGCCCTTGTTATACTGTCTCATCGTACGTAGTGTTTTGCGAAGTACTTGCCTAATCTTCCCTTCAGATGAGGTTCTTTGTTGAGGTCCCTCCCACGATCACGGTCAGCATCATCCCTCGCACGGTCCTGGGCAGCATAGTCTTTCCCAGGGTCAGCATCACCAGTGTCCCTCCATCATAGACTTCTCTCCAGCATCCCAGCCTTCACTCCACCTGCCAAGTAGGTATCTTATTTATTTCTACAGTTCATTCGTCAATTTGGGAGATTTTTTTTTTTTTTTTTTTTTTTTTGCGGCCATATTACGTAGCTCACAGACAGACTACGACAGTACTACGGTGTTACACATGCATAGCACTTTTTCGTAACTGGCACATGTTCTGTGTTAATTATGCTACAACTTATCAGTCAAGACGGGGATTCAATTTTGAGCCAAACTAAAATTAATGTATCGTCTCCATAAAAATAAGCATGTCATATCCAGCCATTCATTATGTCAGCTTGATTCCAACATTTTTGTAATACATTAAAAACTACAAATTCAAGAAATTAGCAATTTAGTTTAAAGGTAGCAGTGGAAATTTGACCGAGGCAAAATCTTCCTAAATAACTGCAATTTAACGACCAAGAACGTTGAAAATGCTCTTTATGGTGAGGACTTCAAGTTCTTTAATAACTGTACTGAAACTATATCTTATTTAACTCAGGAAATTTTCAAGGCCGAGACATGTAAGCATTTTGGAGACGAAACTAAATTGCTGATCAACGTATGCAACGGTATAATCGTTATCTTAAACAGTATAATCAATCATATGCCATACCTGTATCAAAAGCCATAACTAAACTGTACCTGGCGTGATGAAATGCCAACACTGCTCTGGCATCCCGGTTCAGTTATCCACTCATTTTATCTCTGGCCTCTTGTGTCATAGGCATGATTTCTTGTAGTCTTTGCTCATCTCGTCCTCTGGCTTCCTCGCGTAGTACCTTCTTTGCTGTTCTGGCCACCTCAGTAAGTGCACTTCTGCTCACACGTCCCTCCCTGTAATACCAGTGTCGGTGAATAGACAGATCTCTAGTCCGATAAGTTATTTCAGAGTTATTTCATCTACTATATAAACTATTTTATCTCATAATTTTTCGCCATCTATGACTGGACATGGAATCTGAGCGGTAATCTTGTTGGTCTGTTTCATTAACACCTCTTATGACAATGATACCTTAAGGAAATTGTTGCATAGTACTTAATGACACTTACAATTTCAGTTATGCTGTAAGTATATCTATTTTGCACATAAAAGTATTAAAGTGACAAGTAAATCACTTGGCAGGAGGCACCAAGTCCATTATGCCAACAAGATTACCTCTATCAACAAAACTGTTCATCATTGCAGCTGCCAGCAATACCACAGCTTACACATGCCCCGACGACGCCCCTACAGGCCAGACGACGCCCTCACAGGCCCGACGAAGATCCCGACAGGCCCCGACGACGCTCCCACGGGCAGACGCCCACACAGGCCCCGGCGTCTCAGGTCTGTACTCCGGCACCGATCCTCAGCATCCGCCTGAAAGATGATCGTATTTGTAACAGACATCCAAGTTATTTTTCTACATGGCTGTTTATTTTCACTGTCGTGCAGATATTTAAATGACCAAGACATGTAATTAGACTCAGATAACACTAAAACACATCTTACCATTTACAGCTTCCACAGTTCCCCACGCTGACGCTTCATCTTCCGCCCTCATCTAATCCTGGCGACATCACAGCTCTGTGTCGGCAGCTCCTCACCCCCTGCAAGATGAACGTACTCTCAGCAGCAATTCTCTTAAGGTGTTTGTATGCATATGGATGTTTTAGTTACACATGCAGATATTTTAAGATATTCCTAGGTCAGAAGTTAATTTAGTAAAGTATATCAAATCATACCATTGTAGCATACGAAGCTTACGCACATGCCGCAGCTCACACCCACGCCATAGACCAGGGACCACGCCCACACCACAGCTCACGCCTCACCCCTCCGACGTCGTAGGTGCGCCGCCTCCGTCCCTGTGGAACATTAACATTGCCACATCATTTCTTCCCGTAAGTTACTTTATTTCAGTAAAATAAGTCATTACTTCATGGGAGTGCCTTTACGTTTTTATGCAGCGCCCTTAGTTTTATGCAAAGATTGTACATGTGGTCTTTAGCTGATGCATTTGCAAACATAACTTTTGAAAACTTGTCTCCATAAAAGTGAATTTATGCTAATTTATGGTAGTTGCTCGTATTTTTTCTTCAATAATTTTCGCCCTGGTTTGCCTAGTGTTTGGTACCTCAAGTTGAAAGTATAAACAAGTAGTCTTATTAAACTGAAGCTCAAGACTGAATACAATGTGATTTCTTACCACTGCAGCTGCTGTCGACGTATTTGCCGAATTCCTAACAGACGCTGCAAGTCCCAGGCCGACCCCGACACAACGACGTGACGACGAGGCCACAAGTCTCACTCCGAAACAACGACCCCACCACGCCGACACAAGCCACCACGCCGACACAAGTCACCACGCCGACACAAGTCACCACGCCGACACAACCCTACGCCGACACAACAACCCTACGCCGACACACATCCCCACGCCGTCGCCGATTTCCCCCCTATCTCCGACGTCGTAGGTGCGTTGTCAGCATCACTGTGGAAGATTAACATGGTGACAGCAACAATCCTCAGTTATAATTCTCTCTCATTTGTATTTTTTCAGTATATTTCAGTGACAGCATACAGGGACGTTCTCGTGAGCTTAGAGTTTTTTATGCCTCAACGATTTTGTATGATTATTGCACCTTGAGAGTTCCCTATACTTTGTCTTATATATATACATAGCATGCCTAGGTAATTTATCAATATAATGTTCCTTATCTAAAAGTAACACGGTAAGTAGAGTTATTATAGTCTGTTTTCACCCGACAGAACTGGGCCACTCCCGCAACTTGAGCTGTATGTCCTGGTTGCATCAAACTCAGTTACAAAACAGGAATGAGTATCGATTATAAAACAGAATCTCCAGTTTGGGCACACTTAGCCATCAATCGACCATATCGAGTCTGAATATCAGGTTAGGGTAAACTCTAAAAGCTGCTGAGCTGACGAGAATAGGGCCAAAAATGAAAGGGTTGCCAACAGCTTACCAGCATCCCGTTGAAGTAATGCCTAGGCTTGGTTTCGTCCTTGCTTCCCTCTTCGTCCTCGCCCACCCTCATCCGTCCTCTCGCGTCCTCGTCCACCCTCTTGCGTTCTTGCCCCCTCATCCGTCCTTAATCGCTCAACACATCAGATCCAGGGAAGCTGAGTGGTCCACGCTGCATTTCCGCTCCTCTGTGCTCGCCTGTCATAACAGAACCACGTAATTATCAAAACCTAATCTGCTTTAAGTGCTGTCTTATAACTAGCCCAGTAAAGTCACACTTGTTGAGGAATGCACCATGTCTGACATGTATATTAGGTGTCCAGGTCTTTACACTCCAGATGTGTTACCTTTGGCTAATTTCAATTATATTTCAGAAATATCCAGTTACCTGTCTTGCTGCGGAAGTAGCTGCTGCTGCTGCTGCTGACGACGACGACCACGACCACGACGACGATGCTGCTGCAGATGCTGTCGCTCCTTCGGTGTTATGTATCGCCGCCCCGACAGCCTGTCGTTTCTCAACAACATCAACAACCACAGACATGACCGGCCGGACAACCATACAACCAACACGAACCAAGTAAGCTAAGCAGATGACCTAAGACTTCACTCCTAACTTCACCTAGCCTAGAAAACCAACCTAGATGACCATAACTCTGCTGCCTAACCCACCTAAGCTTGCCCCATGACCCTCCCTGCTCCTGGCTACCCCCCACCCCCACCCCAGCCTGCCCTCCACCCTACCATCACTACACACGAGCGAGGCAACCTGTGGGGAAAAAATTAGGCCATATAAGTATAAAAGGTTAGGACATATTATCATAAAAGATTATTAATAAGTGCATGTAAAGGATTAAGTAGTGCATTCAAAAGTTTACTCGTTTGTTCATATAATTATAAATGCTCACTTGCAACAACGATTATCGCAAAATTATAAGCAAATATAATAGCAATGTACAAAATTATTGCATATACCTGTTGCTGAAGCTGCTGTGTTGATCCTTCAGCACGATGACGCCTGTATAATTGTATTCTGGCTGCCTCTGACTGATTTATTCAAATCAAGAAGGGTGTCCAACAGAAGGGATTAAAAGCAGCCTCCATCCATCCATTTTGGTGCTGGAGAGGGACACCATGTGGTGGCACTGATAGTACCAAAAGGATGGTGGGCTGCAGGACAGGAGCAACTTCAGCAATCATTTCAGTGGTTCTTACATGCATTTCTCGTACTGAAGGTGTTAATTCTTGCTTGATATTCACTCCTCACTGCTGCTGAACATTGTGCCAGCGAGCGAAGTAGAGCCTGGAAAAAATGCAGAGTTTAGCTAATTTGTGGAGACGAAGATTGAGGCGAAATACGAATGTCATTTATATTACATTTATATTAATGTGACTTATTTAGCCATTGCATTTTCTATTTCTGCCACTGAGCTTGGTGACAGAGGAAGTAAAAGAACGATATTGTGGACCAGATTAATGAGAGAACTGATATAAAAACGACCCAGAAATCAGGGTATTATTGCCAATAATTACAGTCAAGCCCGTCGGGTATTCCAGCCTTTTCTATGACAAACTCCAAATTAGAAGACGGGGGGGGGGAGGATTTCTCTATGACATCCTTCGCAAATATGTCTTAGGTTAGGGGTTAGGTTTGATTACATTAGGTCAGGTTAGGTTACGTTAGGTTAATTTAATAAAGAGAGAAATAGGCGAGAATTAGCCTTAAAACCATTCGAAATATGGGTAAATTCTGCCCCTAGTGAAGAAAATGAAAAGAAAAACTTATCTCGGTCGATTTCAAGGATTTTATTTCGTATTTGACTTCAACCCCAAATAGGGGTTAGGCATCACTTGTGGAAATTAATCTAAATCATTTGAAACGGGTAAATCCTACCCCAAGTGAAAAAAAAAAAAAAATGAAATACCCCGACTGTAATAAGCGGCAAAAAATCCGTTCTATGACAATTTTTTTTTTTTTTTTTTTTTTTGAGCATGCTGGCTTCAGACGATTTTATTGAAAATAGGACTTGTAATAGTTAAGGGGTTAAGGCTGTATCAGACCCCATTAGACCAAATTCTCTAAGCTGATATAAAGAGTTTGGAAATAGCGGGAATAATAGACATATCAGTGGCAGAAATTGATTCTTTAATAAACACTTCCAGTCCAATAACGTATCAGGCAACTACAAGATGCATTTATTCAGCTTAAGGGATGTCTCAGTTTAAGTGTTAATGAAGGCTGTGTCCAACCCCTCCAGTTCGAAAAAATGTCTAACTCGTAAAATTAAGGTAAAATTATCCTCAGATGCGAGGAATAAAATAGGATAATTCGTCATCGGTTCACAGAGGTTAACGGGAAGATTTAGTCACGATCAGGCACCAACATACGTGGCCTATTGACAGTCTTACTGCTTGTGACAGTAGGAAAAATTCTTACTGTAAAAATATGTATATTAAAAATGAATTAGGTAGACAGCAGGCAGTAATGAGGACAAGAGTCTTGGTGTTGGCAGCATTGATATTTCACTAAGTTGATAATACAGTCTGCCGGCTTCCTTCACCTCACTGGCAGACATATTGCAAAGACCGGTAAAATTCCTTAGAATATCTGGCTGTTTGAAAAAAAATAATAATAATATAAATTAAATTTGAGCTTTTCCGCCGAAAGCCACCATAAACTTGCAAAATAAGTCACGCTTGAAATAATACACTTTCAAATTCCCTTAACAGACCTGAAATGGAGAGAAAAAATCGCCAAAGTCATCAGCTCGGCAGGTGGAGCCAGGAGGTCCGTCCTGTAGGGCGTCTGGGGTTCAAATGAGAGGCTGTGGTCGCCGCCATAACGTCATCAGCTTGGTTAGTTCACCGCATCGCCACCAGAACCACACCCACCTCCCATGGACCACCTCCGCTTGTTTTCCGCCATTTTAAGGTCAGTTTATGCTATTATTACTACTTCTAGTGCTATATTCCTATATTTTTTCGTAGAATTAATACAGCTGACTTAGGTCTCGTGCAAATCATATCCTAGGTTAAATAATGGGATTATATATTGCCTTGAAACCAGTGTTAAGAGTCGAACTCCATCCTATACACTTTTCCATACGTATGTTAATTCCCAAGCTCATGATTCCTCTTTCTATATTATTTGCTGTTGAATATGCCCTACCAAACTACTGATACTAAGTTAAACAGATAAAGTTAATAAGCTTCGTTTTACCTTATTCTTCGAAGCCTCATATTTGGATCGTTATCTCGGTACTGTTTTACGCTCTTGATCTCCATTTCTAACTCTGTACAAAAGTAGGCCATAAGAGCATGATTTTAGGGCATACTTCTAGAGCATATTTCTTACCGTAGTCATAAGGTGTGATTTTAATATATAGATTATTTTGAAACATTTTTAGGGAGATAGTACTGTCTTAGATATTTCATACAAGTATTCCTATTGTGCTGGGCCTTTCATTTATTCTAGCTAACTCAGAGTATTTTCTAGAGTTTAGATAGAGTCCTAGGAGCCTGATAGTGTTAATACTGGTACCATTAACCCTGTCATGGTCGGGACAGCTCCTATTGTAGTGAGCATCAGGTCAATTTATTAAGTAGAGTGAGTGAAAGTTGTCCAACAGTGAGGGTGTTTGTGGGTGCTTGGTGAGTGTGTGTGTGTGTGTGTGTGTGTGTGTGTGTGTATGTGTGTGTGTGTGTGTGTGTATGTGTGTGTATGTGTGTGTGTGTGTGTGTATGTGTGTGTGTGTGTGTGCAAGTCATGGTATAGATGTGTTATGGTTATACTGTGTCGATGTAATTTCACATGATCTTTATCCCCAACAGCACCAGGGCCTGAACCACAACACAACCAGCAACACCACCCCTCTCATCACCCAGGGAGGTATGCGCTCCAGGAACACATCCAGTGGGGGAGAAGTAGCCCGTTTGGAGGGCCTTGTTCTCGTCACGCATACCATCTTACTCAACGGATGGAGGTATAGTGTATGTTGTTTTTGTGCATGTGTGTGTGTGTGTGTGTGTGTGTGTGTGTGTGTGTGTGAGAGAGAGAGAGAGAGAGAGAGAGGGAGAGAGAGAGAGAGAGAGAGAGAGAGAAAGGTGCATATGTTAAAGAATGATACAGTATATAATTATGTCAGTGGTGTAAATGACGATGGTATGGTGTAAAACTGTGTTTGTGTGCGTGTATGAGAGACAGAGAAATAGAAGTGAAGACAGACAGCGATAGAGACAGAGACAGCGAAACAGAGCCAGTGAATTTGGCGGAGTAGAGCAACACGCCAGACCTCACACCACAGAGGTCTGGCTGCAACTGATGTCTTTCTCGCTGGCACACTCGCGCCGACTCCACTTTGACCCCAACTCGGAGGATTTTCCAGTCTATCCTCATTAATTTGCTTGTAATTCCACCTGATTTTCCACTATCAGGTAATACACTAGCGATAAATTAATGTTTTTAGAGGGATTTTGATAATTTGGTAAAGTTATTGCGGTATATGTGCTGTACGATCAGATGCCTGAAAGATTGGTTTGCCAGACGTACAACGGAAGTTTGGATCAATAATTGACGTATTTTTTACTGTTTATATTTATTTAATGGGTAGTTTTTGTCCCAGCACAGCACACCATACCATCACACACACAATACATGCACCACAACACATCCCAGCACACCACAACAGGCGGTGCAGCTGCCAGGTCATATAACCATCCCTAAACGCCCCCTATCTCCCTACAGGAGGACGGTGGACTTCAGGAAAGGGAAAATTCAGCCTGCAGTCCACTGAGATCACGTGCAGCCCAACCTACGACCACAAGAACGACAGGAGCAACAGCAACAAGGGGTGATTAAAACAAAGAGTACGAGTGTGTAATTGATTTTATTGCAATCTAATAAATGGAATACACCACAGAGTAACATTCATTGCACCCTCAGTAGCGTAGGAACCCGAGGAGAGGCTTTTAAGAACAATAAATTTATCCTAGTTAACCCTTATTAATCATAGAAAACGGTTGGACCGGAAATTTTAGGGGGACCTAAAATATTTTGATCCCTCATCATCATCATACGACACACGATATCCAAAGCAGTGTCGACCATAGCTAAAGATGCAGCTGTGTGTGTGTGTGTGTGGGTAAGGGTGGCGTTGACATGTCGGTTCAGAGGTTATGACAGTGAAACAGCTGGCCTGGCAGCTTAGTTCTTTGTCTGACGTAGACCAGCTTACTTGGCCTGTCACTCTGGTCTGGCTCCTCTCTATCGAAGCAGGCAGGTAGTGTTCTTATGGTATTATGCAGTGTCCCAGGATTTATTTTGGGGTGTTTTATTTTTCCGAGACCCATAAGTCGTGCCCCGTATATTCTATCAATCCAACTGTGTCGACTTTAGTACAGTTAGTCCTTTTGATTATTATTGATAAATCTAAAACTTTTCGTGTTTTCGTAAAATCTAGCCAATCTGACCTTTTTTCGATAAATCCAGAAAGTCAGGTATTCAAAGACACCATTTTGTCGTACATGGGGGTCAGTAACATACTCAGAACTCGTAACATAAATTTTATTGGTTACAATTACTCGTACATCTGAATATAATGACTTAATAATTACATGTTGAATTATGGCTCACGTTTTCACTAAGTAATTAATAGACTCGGATCTGTACCTAACAACTGAGGCTCACATAGGCTTCAGAGACTTGAACTGAGTGAAGACTAGCATAATTTACCTCTTTCCTGATATAAAATACATCGCTATAACTAAGCTCTTCTAGATTTGGGTCCCTAAATGATAGACTTATTCACTTGGTTTAGTGTGGATATAAGGTACAAAGTCCCGTTGTCTGAGACTCCCTAGCACCTCTTTCTTGCCTGTTTTGCATATTACACAGTAAGATAACATACGTAGAAATAATCTTAAGAAAAAGGTGCTACAAGGTATAGTGCCAAAATGAAGTTTCTGCTATGTAAGATTAAATAACTAAAGCTAACACTGATTTGAACTAATACACATCTGGTCCACAGGTCGTGCTGGAGTCTGCTGCCTTGACGCTGCTTCCTTGCCACACTGGTCATACCCTGTTGAAGTTTGGTCTGCCCTGCCGTGAGAAGCCTGATGGTGGTGTGGTATCTTCCTCTACCCTGAGATGCCTGGTGATGGGGGTGGTGATTGTGGTGGTGTGATCTGCCTTGCAAGTCGGGTCGCTCCCCTCCAGGATGTTCTGTGGGCAAATGCTACTTTTGAATGCATATTTTATATTCCTGTCTCTATTAATGTATTCTATACTGAAGTATTAATACGAAAACTTAAATTTTCTGTCTTGTTTCCTTACCTTTTTAACTTTGGCTTTGACTTAATAGAGGTGATAAGTATATTGCGCTCTGCAGTCATGTGTGTTGTGGGGACGGCTTTTGTGATGAGCTAAGACATTCTGACTGATTCACCACATTACTACTCAACCGTGTGATCAGTGGACATAAATAAAAGAATATACAATACAATAATATGAAGCTGAACATAAAAAGGGTTATGGGAATTCTCCACCATGCAATCAATGGACCTAAATTAAAGCCTATATTATGAAAATAAGCCTGAAGAGGGTTGTGGGAAGTAGATAATGATGCAGGATAGACACTGGTAATGTTCACTGAGCCGTGCCCGCAACACACAAGAACTGGGTGGCGTAATGTATGGACCACCTTGTATAAAGAGAGGCCGTGTGTGCTGACTCTCAAACTTGCCATCAATGCCCCGTCATAACTATTATTGTGTCTTGTAGGAAGCACAAAGAAAACAGGCCACAGAATACCTCCTTGTCTCTTGTTCCTCCTACACAAACATACACGACTTTCACTTTAACTTGGCACAGAGTTTCATTTAAAGCATACAAGACTGTCACGCAGATCAGTAGCAGAAACAGCCAATACTACAATTCCACATCCTTTCCACAGCACTCATTCGTGACTAGCATCATATTCTAGTAATAACCATCGCTACTACTCGGCAAACAGTATGGAAACTATTTATAAGCTATCTGTCTATCCATCTATCTATAGCCAGACGACTCAATCCCGTAAGAGGTGGCCACAAACAAGTCGCCTCTATGCCTCCCTGTCCCCTGTCATTATGCATCACTCCCCCTAATTCACACACATCCTCTCTAATATACATCCCAACTCCATCCTCCACTTATACGTAATTCATTAAAACAATCGTGAATTACTGCCGCACAAGCTGAGCCCTAATCTTACCCAACACAAACACGAAGAAGCTTAAAGAACAGAAAACAATACCTTAATAGCAGAAGACACTAGGACCACAAGTATTGACATCCTACACCAAAAAACATAACTAATTTCAGTCAGACACCAAGTGAATATGAGAGGCACACGGTTCATCACTTCAGCTCAAGATCCGTTCCACCCTTGTAACCTTATGTTGCACCATCCTCTCCACAAAGAAACAAAATCGAACAACCGCCAAAGGCTACACAGATTATCTTTGCAACATCTCTCCTCCACCCAACTCTACACTTCCCAGACACATACATAAACACACAAACACCCCAGCCAGCCAAAACTTTCTATACCAAACACATACATAAACAAATAGACACCCGTCATCCAAAACTTTCTGCCAAACAGATTCCTTCATGTGCCACCACCAGCCATACACCCTTCAGACACTACCGAACCCAGAGAAACGAGTACACCAACCTTCCCTGCTACAATACTAACACAAAATATAACACACATACAATACCCTGTGCTCATACTGCAAAGTGGCACCCCCACACCACAGCACACCCACTCACATCCTGCACCACACTACCACAACACAGACAATCCTTCAACATTGCACTGGGTTCACATCCAGAGGAACCTAAGATGTAACAAGAACAACAACAATAACAATTCAGGCCAAGTTAAGGTGAAACGAGTATAGTTGCGAAAGGAAAATTATTGCAAGTTATTTTGTAAGCGCTTCGGGTACACAGGTCACAGGGAACGGACTGCATACCGAGGGTTATAATACTGTGGCGGGTTAGGGGATTTCATACCACCTTTTCTTCTGTGATGTATTGTTCAAGCGAGCGAGCGTAGAGAGCAAGCGAGCGAGAACACTATATGACATGGTATATTAGGGTGTCAGAGAACAGCGCCAAGACTGTGTTGTCTAGGAAACTATTAAAGCAACAACGGATCTATGGACATCATTAGAAACCTAGTAAATATTTAATAGTAGTTACTTGAGGGACTTTTCTCAATATCTGCCGCACCAGTTTTGATAAAAGGAAAATTAAAGTGCCAATCTGAGCACCAGAACAGAGTTATTTTAGAAGTTAAAAGCTACTGCAGATCTGTTCAGACAGCTGGAAAGCTTATGAAGAAGCAATTGGTACTACTTAAGTGAAATAGACTTAGCTTTTAACATCAAGCGAGATGGACGGATGGATGGATGGATGTGGAATCGTGGATGCTTGGACAGATGGTAGAGTTCCTGCTGTTTCGTACTTACACCTGCCAACTAAAATTATCATCATAATCATCATCATCATCATAATCATCATCATCATCATCATCGTAGTTGTCGTCCTCATTACCACCATTATCATCATCATCATTATTTACACCGTCATTCTCATTATCATTACCATTCTCATCATCATCATCATCATCATCATCATCATCATCTTCATCATATTATCATCATCACCTACCTATCTATATCTGTTTATCTATAGCCAGACTCCTTAATCCCGTAAGGGGTGACCACAAGCAAATTGCCTCCATGATGTACTGTCCTCTACCATTTAGCTCAAGTTTTCCACTCATATGTCTCTACTCTTTCCCTCCATCTCATCATTGGTCTCCCCCTCCCCCTCTACCCTTCCAGCTACTCATGTGCACTCTTCTAGTCATTTTCTTATTCGCCATCCTCTCCACATGGCCAAACCATCTCGGAGTATTTCTCTTAACCCTTTCAATCTCATCCACATCAGCATCACAACGCTCCTTCACCTGCCCATTTGTCTGTCTGTCTCTCTATGAAACTCCACATGCTCCTCTCAAGTAGCTCATTTCCACTGCTCTCACTCTTGACTTGTGTCCTTTCAACAAGATCCAAGCTTCACTTCCATAATTTAATGCGGGAATCACAGCAGGTAGTGTTTTTTTTTTTTTTTCATACTTTCATCCTCAGTTCCTTCTTCCTAATCACTGCTTTTTAGAGAACAAGCAACCCTCCTTTTAGTCACTTCATCCTCCAATCTTCCATCTTTATTCTTCATATTACATAAATACTTAAGTGCACCCACATTCTCCATTTCCTAGCTATGCAGCCTCAATATGCATTCTGTAACCTCATACGTTGAGATTTTAAAGCATCACCACCATCAGCATCAACATCATTATCACCATCCATATCATCACCACTGCATGATAAGGACCCTCTCACCTTTCTCCACTCTGATCCACTAATTGTTAGCTTGTTCCGTCCTTGCTCGGTAGATCTGCATCATATGATCTCTCCATCTTGTTCTCTGTACACCTCTTCTTCTCACTCCATCTCTGGCTTGCCATTCAGTTACGCTTGCTGTCTTTCTGTTATCTCTTCGGTGAAAGACGTGACCTGAGGTGTGTGTGTGTGTGGAGTTACCTTGAAACAAGCTCAGAATTACTAGATGCGGGAGCTTCAGGCCCCTTGGTGTGGTGTGGTGTGGTGTGGTGTGGTGTGGTGTGGTGTGGTGTGGTGTGGTGTGGTGTGTGGTGGGAGGGGTTTTGTGGTGTGGTGTGGGTAGGGTTGTGTGGTCATGTGTGGTGTGGTGTGTGGGAGGGTGATTTTGTGTGGTGTGGGAGTGTGATTTCGTGTCGTGTAGTGTGGGAGATTGGTATGGTATGGTGTGATACGGTGTGGGAGGGTGGTATGGTATGGTGTGGTGTGAGGGGGTGAGGGGGTGTGACTTAATGTGAGGGGCTGGTAGAATGTGCCTTGGCTTCACTGTAATCTCTAAAGCCTATATGAGTACAACACGTCTCATCCAAAAATTGTTAGTGAGAAGCAGACGGGCAGGGCCGGTCCTGGAGCTGCTGTGATGAAATGTAGAAAGTCATGTGTTGTATCCTTAACATTAAAAGAATATGTGAGCTTAAATCTTCCATTTAAATAAAGACCAAAATATATGTATTACTTCACTCATATTCATCCACTTCCTGACGATACATAAAGAGACGGTGATCAGTGACTTATGTAACCCTGTGATGTGATCTATGGGATGTAATAAGCTTTTCAGAATATTGCGTAAGTGTCTCGTAATTGTATAGGTAAAAGGTCCTATATTCTTGACCTAAAATTTAACCTTGAAATTAAGGAGTCTGAATGTACGGAAATCATTATGCCATGTAACCAAGTATGGAATCATCAACCAAGATTTATTCGTACATGCACACACACACACACACACACACACACACACGCACGCGCGCGCGCCCAGTCACCAAAACACGAAATTAAAAAGAAAGGAACGGGAGAGGTGACTCAGCTAATGACTTTAAGATCGTCGTCCTCATCATCGTCGTCGTAGTCATCATCGTCGTCATCATCATAGTCGTCGTCGTCATCTTCACTGTCGTAATCATCACCATCGTCATTTCCCTCGTCATCATCATCATCGGCGGCAGCAGCAGCAGCATGTCATCACAATCCCATCACTGTTAAAAATGTAGTACAGAAGTTATATCAATATCATCACCATTATCATCAAATACATCACTATCATCTAACCATATTCTAGAGTTTGCATGAGTTACATCATCAACAGCAGCAGCATCAACGTCATCATCCATCAACATCATCATCCATCATAATCATCATCCATCATCACCATCGTTATCATCATCATCATCAGCCTGTGAAACACCACTGCAGGATAAGGACCCTCTCACCTTGCTCCACTTGGATGTTAGCTTGTTCCGTCCCATCTCGGTGGATCTGCGAGTATCATCTCTATCTTGTTCTCTGTGTGGCTCATCCTCTCACTCCATCTCTGGCCTGCCATTTAGTTACGCTGGCTGTCCACGTGTTACCTGTTCTGTGAAAGACGTGACCTAAGGACTACGTCTGGAATGATCTGTAAACAAGAGGACAAATATACGTGTGTTGCAGCATCACTACTATACCCTGTTCACTCTAACTTGGCGTAAAATTGCTATCTCTTTATTAAATTGTGTGTTGTGACAAGGGGTTGACATTAGAATGATGCTAGTCGCGAAGAAGCGGTATGGAAATGATGAAGAGCTGTAAGTTTGTTTCACTGAACTACGGGAAATAAGCTGCAAAAAAGACGACTGTCTTGACCTTGGTAAAATGAAAGAACAACATTACAATATACAGTACGTGTGTGTGTGTGTGTGTGTGTGTGTGTGTGTGTGTGTGTGTGTGTGTGTGTGTGTGTGTGCTTCAGGACAAAATAATTAACATACAATAATTTTTTTTCCATCACATTGTCCCTCTGATATCTTAATCGCACTTATCAGTTTACATTCAGGTCCCAAACTGTACTGTTGGGTGGATAGGAACAAGGGCGCAGGCAAACCTAATCCACCAGTCAGATCGGCAAGAAAATCTACAGGACGACACTCACACTGCTATTTCACTGGTGCTGAGACACCAAGATTGAGGCGATACAAGGCAGAGTTGCCGTGAATAGCACACTGGTTGTGACGTCATTATTGCACACGTTCTCGTTCAGTAACCAGGATGACAGAGGATGTATTGTTGGTATAACTACCATAAAATTTGGTATACTATGAATGCTGGAAGAGAGGGTATAATTAATGATGTCAGACCTATTATGATTCAAGTGTAAGGACGTTAAATGATTAAGAGAGTTAATAAGTCAGCAAATGTTGATTAATAATCAGCCAAGAGACAAGTAAGTTTATCCACATCCAAGTTTTCAAGTATATCAACTGTACACGATTTACAACATTGTTTCGGTATTTCTTTAATATTACAAAGTAAATGTTGACAGCTAATGGTTGGCATGTGTCTTGTAAATACTTTTTTTTTTTTTTTTTTTTTTAATGATATCGCCGGGTGGGTAGAGGTAGACTGTTCAGCGATGTATTCTTCCTTGTTTTAAATGGCAGTATTATAGACAAACGCTACATATTCGTTGGTTTAACTGTGAAGGGTCTGAATAACAATACATGTTAATGCCTCCCAATCATGACAAAATCCCCCGTATTCCTACAAAATAACGTGAACAACTAATGTGGAAAAAATTCCACACTAGTGTGGAATGACGTCCGCCTGCCTACATCCATGCTCGTCGTTCATTTGTTTTTCCACATTAGCAGACGATTTTCCACAAAACGCCAACACTGGACTACAAGGCCTCCTCATCTCCCTCACACTAACAGCCCCCTGGTCTCATCAGAATTACGTCTAGTAGTCTTATAGGTATTATTTCTTTGGGCCATGATACTTACAGGCTGTCAGTGCGATATTCTTGTGTCCTAATATAGTCACCGTAATGGCTAAAAACAGCAAATATCCAACACTTACCTCAGGAGAATGATGCAACAGCAACACACACACATCCACATCCTACCACTGTCCGGCGACAACTAGCAAAAGCAGCCAAGTAGCGACGCCTACCAAGACTAGAAACCTGTCCAGCTACTTTTACAACCACTAGATGGTACCAGGGCCCTTTCATGGTAGGGGCAACTCTAGTATTTTATTCCAGGTACTGCTTGGCGATAGCATTCAGTTGAGAGTGAGTCATACTACTCTGAGAGTGTTAATGCTGTCTCTATTAACTCTCATGATCATACAGCTCTCTTTACCAGCCCTATCCAAAAATCAATTGCAAAGGAAATCTTTGCCTGACTTGTGGGAGTGTTAGGACTCTTATAATTACAAATCATAATAGATAAATAGATAGATAGAGAGACAGATAGAAGCAGCAAGTCAGATGATGAGAAGGTATTGTGTCTGCGAGAATCGAGCAATGCTAAACATGCTTACACACTCTTAACTCAAGGAATGCTTTATAGGCACACGACAGCGCCTCATGACCATACACACACATACACACATACTCACACACAGGTTTCTAGAACTTTCCAACCACAGTGTAACACACGTGACACGACCCCTGCTACACCAGAATTTAGGAAGCAGAGCTCAGAAGGAGACAGGCCATTGAACTGGCAGGTAGTAGGGTTCTAGAAGGGCTTAGCAACGTGGAAGAGAGAGAGAGAGAGAGAGAGAGAGAGAGAGAGAGAGAGAGAGACAGGGAGGTAGCTAGCGGGACTCTATACTTCTCTCGTGTGGGAGAGACTTTGTTAATATTTCCAAGACAAATAAAAATAGTCCCATACTATTCTTTACCTCTCCTGTCATTGCATGACAAAAGGGAACCAAGATTATCTGCTTACAAAGCTACTCAAGTACAACAACCGCTCGTCCACAAGTTCAATATATATATATATATATATATATATATATATATATATATATATATATATATATATATATATATATATATATATATATATAACTGATCTACAAAACTTCTCTACAAGTTACTACAAAGTCTTTTTTATGATATTTGGTGGCAAGCGAAACTACGGACATCGTCTCCGAATCAAAAGCGAATTTCTACAAAAGCAGGCGAGACTCTACAAGATTAGCTTCAGTTCTACAGTGAATTCCTACAAAATACAGCCTACAATGCAAATAGCCTACAAGTCTACAAAACAACTCTATAATCTTCACGTAACTTCAAGCAGCAGCAAGAAGAATATAAAACAAAGCAAGTAAAGAAGGTAAAATGAACATAGTAGCTGACGCATTATCTAGGAACCCAAACACAATTCAGGTAGAGGCATTAGATCTCAAAGGAAATATCCCAAACCACGATGATATCGCACAGGCACAAAGACTTGACCCAATATGGTCTAAAGTTATATACAAGTTAGGTGAAATATTAGACATTACTAAAGGGATAACTCAATATGTAATGTAATAACCTAGCAGTATTACCATTGCACAATTATATGCGTATGTCTGTTATACATACACATCTTACAAAATGTCATACAACAACCATTGCATTTATTCAAATCTGTATGCAACTTGTTTAAAATGTAATATTACTAGATCATTGCAATTTACTATGAATATTGTATGTGTATAATATTATAATCAATATTATGTACTAATAGATTAGCATATGTCAATGATGATTGCTGTCGGAGGACCTTCAGCGGCGTGGCCGAGCATATGTTAGGACTCCATATTATAATTACAAATCATAATAGATAAATAGATAGATAGAGAGACAGAAGCAGCAAGTCAGATAATGAGAAGGTATTGTGTCTGCGAGAATCGAGCAATGCTAAACATGCTTACACACTCTTAACTCAAGGAATGCTTTATAGGCACACGACAGCGCCTCTTGACCATACACACACATACACACATACTCACAAACAGGTTTCTAGAACTTTCCAACCACAGTGTAACACACGTGACACGACCCCTGCTACACCAGAATTTAGGAAGCAGAGCTCAGAAGGAGACAGGCCATAGAACCGGCAGGTAGTAGGGAGAAGGGCTTAGCAACATGGAAGAGAGAGAGAGAGAGAGAGTGAGACAGGGAGGTAGCTAGCGGGACTACTTTATACTTCACTCGTGTGTGAGAGACTTTGTTAATATTTCCAAGACAAATAAAAATAGTCCCATACTATTCTTTACCTCTCCTGTCATTGCATGACAAAAGGGAACCAAGATTATCTACTTACAAAGCTACTCAAGTATAACAACCGCTCGTCCACAAGTTCAATATATATATAACTGATCTACAAAACTTCTCTACAAGTTACTACAAAGTCTTTTTTATGACAGGAGGTGCCTGTGTGTTACCATGGCAACCTCTCACACCACCACAGTTACATACACAAATTTCTCCACCAGCAAATTCCATTAGAGAGTACTTTGTGTGTGTGTGTGTGTGTGTGTGTGTGTGTGTGTGTGTGTGTGTGTGTGTGTAAATATGTGCCTGTGAGTGCAAGTGTGTCTCACCACAATGCACCGCTAGACACCCACTCCACCCCACCACCAAACACCTTTTTCACTTTATTTCTTGCCACAGAAAACTTTAATATTCACTGATCGTTTTTACAAAATAGGTCCGAGTATATTCTACCGTATTGTGATGATAAAACTGCAATATTGGCATTGAATATGAGTACAAAGATGTTTTATATGAAGTGCGAGACTCAGTGGGCAATACACATGGTCTTAGCTTGGCTGGTGCAGGAAGTCTGTGTTACCATGGCAACCTCTCCAGCTCACCACACCACCGCACGCACACACACACACACACACACACACACACACACACACACACACACACACACACACACACACACATCCCCATTAGCGTGGCTCGTCACTGAATACTTGTGTGTGTGTGTGTTTGTGTGTGTGTGTGTGTGTGTGTGTGTAGAGAGAGTGGGGGTGGGGGGTGATTTAATGTGGTTGCAGTGTGTGTGTGTGTGTGTAGGTGGATGAGTTGTGTGTGTGGGGAGGTTGGGGAGATGGGGGGTGTATGGTTTGGTGTGGTTGCAGTGTGTGTGTGTGTGTGTGTGTGTGTGTGTGTGTGTGTGTTGTGTGTGGAGGGTGGGGGGGCGGGGGATTGAGGTGTATGGTTTGATGTGGTTGCAGTGTGTGTGTGTGTGTGTGTGTGTGTGTGTGTGTGTGTGTGTGTGTGTGTGTGTGTGTGTGTGTGTGTGTGTGTGTAGGTGGATGTGTTGTGTGTGGGGGAGGTTGGGGAGATGGGGGGTGTATGGTTTGGTGTGGTTGCAGTGTGTGTGTGTGTGTGTGTGTGTGTGTGTGTGTGTGTGTGTGTGTGTGTGTGTGTGTGTGTGTGTGTGTGTGTGTGTGTGTGTGTGTGTGTGTGTGTGTGTGTGTGTGTGTGTGTGTGTGTGTGTGTGTGTGTGTGTGTGTGTGTGTGTGTGTGTGTGTGTGTGTGTGTGTGTGTGTGTGTGTGTGTGTGTGTGTGTGTGTGTGTGTGTGTGTGTGTGTGTGTGTGTGTGTGTGTGTGTGTGTGTGTGTGTGTGTGTGTGTGTGTGTGTGTGTGTGTGTGTGTGTGTGTGTGTGTGTGTGTGTGTGTGTGTGTGTGTGTGTGTGTGTGTGTGTGTGTGTGTGTGTGTGTGTGTGTGTGTGTGTGTGTGTGTGTGTGTGTGTGTGTGTGTGTGTGTGTGTGTGTGTGTGTGTGTGTGTGTGTGTGTGTGTGTGTGTGTGTGTGTGTGTGTGTGTGTGTGTGTGTGTGTGTGTGTGTGTGTGTGTGTGTGTGTGTGTGTGTGTGTGTGTGTGTGTGTGTGTGTGTGTGTGTGTGTGTGTGTGTGTGTGTGTGTGTGTGTGTGTGTGTGTGTGTGTGTGTGTGTGTGTGTGTGTGTGTGTGTGTGTGTGTGTGTGTGTGTGTGTGTGTGTGTGTGTGTGTGTGTGTGTGTGTGTGTGTGTGTGTGTGTGTGTGTGTGTGTGTGTGTGTGTTCTTACCTAATTGTTCTTACCTAATTGAATATTTACAGGAATGAGTCAAGCTCGTACTGTCCCGTGTCTTAAACCATATTTATCGTACATATCCTTAAATTTGTGAATTGTTTTGGTACACACTATTTCATTCGGTAGTGCATTCCATTAATCAATTGCTCTGTTTGGGGAACTGAATTTCCTTACGTCTTTATCACCTCTCTTCTTATGCAGTTTTTTGCAGTGTCCTCTTGCTGATGCTTCTTCAAATGCTAAGTAGTTATTTATGTCTATTTTCTCCTTCCCTGATATGCACTTATATAGCATTATCATGTCACCTCTTTTCCTTCTCTCCTGTAGTGTTGGTAGATTCAGTTTATTTAGTCTTTCTTCGTAGCTTAGGTCCCTTAAGCTTGGTATCCATCTTGTAGCGGCCCTTTGAACTTTTTCAGTCTTGTCTATGTGCTTTTTGAGATGAGGACTCCAGACTACTGATGCATATTCCAGGGTTGGTCTAATGAATGATGTTATTATCCTTCTTAGCATCTCTTCATTTGTGTATGTGAATGCTATTCTCATATTTGCAAGCAGTGTATACATGTTCCGTACCTTCTCGCTGATGTGGTCAGCCGGAGATAGTCTGTTATTGATAATCACACCTAGGTCTTTCTCTCTTTCTGATGTGTATAGGGTTTTATTTCCTAACTTATAATCCCAATCAGGTCTTTTTCCACTTTTACCAAACTTGATTACATGACACTTGTCCACATTGAATTCCATTTGCCATGTACTACTCCATTCATGAAGTTTATTTAATTCTTCTTGTAGCTCTTTACAAGGGTCTGTGTTAGTAATTCTCCTTTGTATTTTTGCATCATCTACAAACATATTCAGATAGCTCTCATTTCCAGTGTTACTGTTTATATAATTTATATACACTAAAAACATGATTGGTGCCAGCACTGAACCCTGTGGTACTCCACTAGTCACTTCTTTCCATGATGAGTAGTTTCCTCTTAGTACTGTTCTCATTTCTCTTTTTATGAGAAAGTCTTGCATCCAACAAAACAGTTTGCCTCGAATTCCTCCTTGATGGTACAGTTTCCATAAAAGTCTTTGGTGTGGTACTGTGTCAAAAGCTTTCTTGAAATCTAAATAGATACTGTCCACCCATCCTTCCCTTTCCTGTATTGTGTTTGTTACTCTGTCATAGTAGCTCAACAGATTAGTAACACATGATTTTCCTTTTCTGAAACCAAACTGTCTTTCTGTTATCATACTGTGTTCTTCTAGATGATTTACCCAAGCTTTTCTTATAAGCTTTTCTAATACCTTGCTTACAACACTGGTCAGTGATACTGGTCGGTAGTTGAGTGGATTTTGTGTGTGTGTGTGTGTGTGTGTGTGTGTGTGTGTGTGTGTGTGTGTGTGTTAGCTCACTACTCGTCAAAGGACCTTGGTTATACATAAGGAGACATGCTATTAAAGTTGCGGCACAAATATAATGTAATGTGCTATGAAGTCAACTTCACTCATAATAACGCAACGCTTCTTCTCCCCTTTCCTGTCTCCTTGCCATATGTTTGTTTGTCTTCTGTCTGTCTTTCTTTCTGCCTGTCTCGCTATTGCAAACCTCAAACAACTCTCAACTGTCCACAGCTTCCTAGAATATCATAGTATCCTGCATTATACTGCTTTTTTCCGGGTAACTTGTCCCAGATTTTCGTCCTCTTGCCGCTTACTTCACATGGGTCATTGACAGAAAAGGGCAACGCTACGGCTCCTCTTCAATGGCACTTTTTTGTGACTTACATATTCTAGTATTAATATATTGCTACAACTCAGTATTCAAGTTGGAGAGATGGAAATTTTAGGCCAAGTTAGAGTAAAATGAGTACAGAATAAAGTCAAACAGCATACCTTTGGTGGGTGCAGTGGGAACGAGGCGACAGATCGCAGGCAGGAGGACAATGGCGGGAATATCCAGCAAAATCTAGCCACCAGCTTATGAAGTGACACCAACAACACTTGCGCCTCATAATCGGTTCAAACGCCCGTCCACTTCATCACTAAACACCTGTGGTTCTGAAGTTTGGTAACAGAAAATAAAATTATCGTGTAGACACGATGTACTGATGCACTTTCTCCACGGAAGCTACCTCTGACGTACTGTTTATTGCTTGTTCGTCACAGTGCTTCGAAACTGATGAGCCTCTCACTCGGGCATGACGACTGACTGAACCTTTATCCCTGTCTTGTAGCCCAGACCTCTTACTGAATGCTATAAAAAAAAAAAGAATTACTTAATCCTAACCTAATTCAGAGTCTAATGACAAAGATGATCTGCAATCTTGACTTCCCCGCGCGCCTTTTCTGACACCACAGATTAAGTCGGGGTGGGCTTCCTATTCAGAGAAAGCAGTAAAATGGATGGGTAACTGCGAAAATTTAGTCAGTCACTGTCCGCTGACTACTTGCTTGGATTCCATCGACAACATTCCCGAGTTCATAAGGGCTTGTACAGAAAGGTAAACTCAAAATGTAAATAAAGAAATAGGACAATCTGCTGACTTTTTCCTATAATCTTGCTAACAGACAGGCAGGCAGACAGAGACAGCCAGGCAAGCAGGCAGACAGACTGATGGATTTATAAACCTGGCGAAACACATAGCTTCATCGCTCTTTATCGGTTGGTTGTAATAACACCTTCTAGCAAGAATTTTTTTTTTTTTTTTTTTTTTTTTGGTCGCTTTTTTTTTTTTTTTTTTTTTTTCAGCCATACTCGTACCGGATCACATTAGTCAGCAATGATGTGCGTATTTGGGGATTAATAAAGCTTTAGTTTCATTTTCTATATGAAGGAAAGAGGCAGTGAAAATATCGATAGCACCCCCCAACAGTCTTATACCACAGCCTTCTCCCATTCGCCTATGTCTACGTTTTTTCTTTTAACCATTCTTTTCCCCAAATGGAGAGTTGTGGCAGACTCCTGTATTCCATAAACTAGCATGTTATTCGTTCTACGTACAGAGTATTATGTGAAAATCTTGCACGTCATTGGCCACGAGATTTTAGGTAAAGAGATTTTGAAGTGATGTAGGGACTGCGAACTCTATCTTGACTGCTTTTGGGATGGGAGTTTACTGTTATTTAATATTTAAAAAAAAAAAAAAAAGTAATTACACAAGATACCAGTTATTTATTTGATATGCTCAGGTTAGGAGAGAAACTCAGACAAAATTGTATTTCACGTTTATTTGTATCAACATCTACACTTCGTGGTTTTGGAAAGACAATGTTAGGTCGTTTCTAAGACTGGTGAGTAGAGAGGGACTGGCGGGGATGTGTGGTGGTGTGGGGCGGGATATGGTGACACACTGCAGTAAAGAAATGCCACATAGCACTCTGTTGGCTGCTCCTGTTACTGGCCGCCCGTCACCCCTGGGAAAGGAATAATATCTTAGTTAACCTTCAAGGCCACAGATCTTTCGTAGGTTAAATAAAATTGTCTTGAGATAGTAAGAATGAAATGAGAATGTGACCAATGATTTGTTGGGTTAATAATCAAATCAACCAGTCTTCTGAGTCATATTCTACTGCATGTGACTTTGGAGACTTGTGGACGTATGGCTGTGTGGAAGTGTAGCTGTGTGTGTGTGTGTGTGTGTGTGTGTGTGTGTGTGTGTGTGTGTGTGTGTGTGTGTGTGTGTGTGTGTGTGTGTGTGTGTGTGTGTGTGTGTGTGTGTGTGTGTGTGTGTGTGTGTGTGTGTGTGTGTGTGTGTGTGTGTGTGTGTGTG